>NW_026623981.1:185092-194075 GCF_030028575.1 Malurus melanocephalus | reverse complement strand
ACAACCCCTGATCACCATGCTGGCTGTGCCCTGGCAAGGAAGAGCTTGGGAATTTTGCTTTTCAGGGCATTTTCTGCCCGTTCTATGGATTGAACAGACCCGAACCCACCACACCTTGTGGGAGCAGTACCGGCGCCATCCCCTCATGGTCAAGCACTGCCCCTCCTGATTTCGGGAGGCTGAATCCCTGCACGGAGCGTAGCTGAGCCTGGCACAGAGCCTTCCATCCCTCCCCGAGCTCCGAAATCCCGGGGGGCAGGTGCAGAGAGAATCGCTGGGCTGGAAATACAAATAAAGGGTTTTTATGGTGATGCTTTAGGATTTTTAGTGTCTATATTTTCATGTGTCTGTATTCTTGTATTTCTCTGGTACAACACTAAAAACTACCATTCTTCCATCTTTAGACAAAACAATTCCTCTCTGAGCTGAATCCAAGGACACCTCAGAGCCCCAAAATATGGAAACAACAGAGAATTGGGGGGAGCAAGTTTGGGGTGGGTGACATCATCACCTGAAAAGATCATTGGAGAATTAAGACCCAATATATTAATAAGGCAGAAGTTATAAAAGGTGAAGATCTCGTGACCTGGGGTCCATTTTGGGTGTAGCCTCAGGAGGAGGCTTTGTCTGCCCTAATGTACCTGGGCCCTGTTAGGCCTGGATTAAAGTTGTCTATTCTCATTCTCTTAAGTTTGTGTGGTCTCTGTTTCAGATCAGCCCGATTGATAAGGCATCACTGGAACACACAACTTTGGTGTTCACGCGCCACCCTAAACCTTCCAATGAAGGGGAGGAATGACAAAACCCTGAGAAACTCAGAATATTTGTAAATCTGCTATTCCCACCCCCCTCCCCATGTGTTTTTATGGTTGGGAATGAGATAAAGAGAGAGAGCGAAGGCGAGAATGAACAAAACGTGAATTTATCGCGATGGATGAAGGTGAATTGATCCCATACCTGGAACACCCGKCCCGTCCCGAGGCACACGCAGCTCCTCTGCCCTTCTTGGGGCTGCTGTGCCTCGGAGCCGCAGGGAAGGCAGGATTTCTGTCCTGCTCTGGGGCTGAAGAAGCCGGCGGGGCAGGGCAGGCAGCTCTGGGAGGGCAGCGCTGTCCCTTCTGAACGGAACCATCCTGGAGGGCACGGCACCGGGGCGCTGCTCCCGCCGGGGCAGAAAAAMCCTTCAAACAGCAAAAAATTCCAGTGGATTTTCCTTACTCAAAGCAGTTTGTTGTGTGGATGAACGGCGCTGTTTCCAGTTTAAATCACGCAGCGTGTTCATCTCATAAATCAGTTAAACACGTCCTGTTTCACCCTTAATTTCAATATTGTTTAATTACACAGTGCGGAAAGGAACTCTTCTAATACATGATTATTACGACAATACAATTCAATGCTCTGTATTTATTTTTAAAGCGTTTTTACCTGTCACTCAGTAAGCCAAATTGATTTTCTACGAATTATTGTAACAAAATTCAAGCCTAACTGCGTTTTTATTGAGGAATATGCGCCTGAGAAGCAAAAACTTCTGAGAAATTATCCACAAATACCTGCTGGACAAACTGTCAGGCTCTGTTCTCCTCTTTTGCAGTGAATCCCACTCTGACATTCCTCATCGTTCTGAAGYTGYGTTYCCCCKCTGACGCCAGGAAAGGCTRGAAAAAGARAGAAAAARAAGAGGAAAARGGCCATGGGTTTGTKGCAGGGAGCAGCTRGAACTGCTGAGGGATGGGGAGAACTTTCCTGTCCTGCTGAATATTTCATGGCCGGGGAGAGGTGAAAGATTGGTGTGAAATATTCATGGGAGTTATTTGAGCCCGGCAGGTCACGAAGCAGAGCTTCTCCCTGCCCACTCTGAGGAWTTTTCGTGTGCAATAAGGGCAAGGAAATGCTGATTTCTGATTTTTTTCTGATTTTTTGTGCTTGATGATCTGAAATTTTGGGGTTCCTACAACAGCCCTGGCTTTGGGAAGTCCATAAATCCTTATTTATTATCAATGGGATAATAAATTATTATGGGATCAGCTGGGTTGTGGTTTTGGGATACGATCCTCAAGAACTGTTCAGCCTAAAGCACAAAATTCGGTTCTAAAAGTGGGATTCACTTCCATCTGAGCCTGGAGTTGCCCCAAATGTTCCTGGTGTGTGGTGCCCGAGCTGGAAGTGCCCGAACCGCGCTCCTGTTTTGGGTTTGCATCGCCTGGGCAGGGAAAGCTCTGTCCCGAGCAAGTCTGGAGCTGCCCCCATCGAGAAATCCTGCACGGAGCTCCTGCCTGGAACAGCCTGGAATGCAGGAACCGCCTGTGATCTGCAAACCCCTGTCCCCTGCAGGGCTTCGCTCGGCTGCTCACACCCAGAAAGATAAACCCGGCTGATCTCCATTTCTGACAGCTGCTGAAAAGGATTTCGCAGCAAATCCAGGGGTTCCGGTACTGGGATTTCTGAAAAAAAAAATAATAATAATAATAATTATTATTATTATTATCATCATCATCATCATCATCATCATCATCATCATCATCATTAACATTATCATTATCAATCATTATCATTATCATTATCATTTTTATTATCTTATTCACCTTCTTCACCTTCATCTTCACCTTCATCTTCATCTTCTTCATCTTCTTCTTCACCTTCTTCCCTTTCTTCACCTTCATCATCACCATCATCATCATCATCATCATCACCATCATCATCATCATCATTTTATTTCTATTGTTATTTCTATTGTTATTTCTATTGTTATTTTAATTGTTATTTTTATTGTTATTTTAATCGTTATTTTAATTGTTATGATTATTTTTATTGATATATTATTGTTATATTTATTGTTATTTTTATTGGGTTTTAAAAAAATTGTTATTCTTGTTTTGATATTATAAGACAATATAATTTTATTATTTTTTAATCAGTGAAGATCAGATCGGACAAAACTCCCAGCCCTGGGTGTGACAGCGTTCAGCCTTTGGGAATGCAATGTGGAAGCGACCCCAGAGATTCCCTGAGGGATCAGATTTTGTGGGCAATCAGCAAATTCCTTCATCTAGGAAATATTTTACGGTCATTTATCTGCTGTTTGCCTCCACAAATCAGTGCCCAACCTTGAATAAACAAATAAATAAATGCCTTGTGATAAAATCTGCGTGCCAGGCTGGCTGTGATGAGCAGATTCAGGACTTCCCTTTTCCACAGAACCCTTTTCCTTTGTGCCAGGCTGGCACTTTCCTGGCAGGGACGGGATTTTAACAACCCCATAAAATGTTTGATGAGGATTCCAGGCCAAGAATGAGCTCCTGAGTCACCCTGGCTGACACGCTGCTCCTTCAGTCACTGCTGCTTTCGCTTTCCACTAAAAAACCCGCAGGAAAATGAGGAATAAACACAACAAACCCCAGTTTTCCTCCTCAACTTTTAAAGGGAATTAAAGAAAACTTCTGTGCTCAATAACGTGGTGGATTTCGAGCCTGTTGGGTGAATAACCTCTAAACCCATCGAGTTATTGAGCACAGAAATTGGAGATTTCACATCTTCTCAAGCAGCTCCTGAAGAGAGCAAAGCACAACCAATCTCTTGCTGCTCTGGAATTTGGGAAAGCAACCCTGGTGCTTTTAATAGGACTTTTTAAACTCCTGCCATTATTTTGGTTTGGTGATCCATTGTTTCTCCCAATACTGAACTCAATCACTGCTGATTTCAGTCTCTGCTACACCAGTTTCCTATTATTTTCAGCTATTTTTAGCTATTTTTAAGCTAATTTTCAGTTATTTTCAGCTATTTTTCAGCTATTTCCAGCTATTTTTCAACTATTTTTAAGCTATTATTCAGCTATTTTTAGCTCTTTTTCTTCCTGGGCATCAGGGTTAGAGATTCTTTTTTTTAATTACACAGTACCTGAATAAACAGGTACTCATATGACCCATAATTAGCAAGTCAGTCAGGCCAATTTTTAGTCTTATTCCTCTGTAAAATTTCGTAGAAAYTTCTCAGCACAAAGAAAGCCACAAAGGTGGAACACGCAAATATTTGACCAACCTACTTTTGTCGACCCATTATTTTATTTTTCCACGTAAGCTTTACTCTCCAGGTATTATTTACAGCAGCTTTTGACTCTGCTGGATGGAGCAGAGTTTACAATCCCACTCAGAGCAGCTCTGTAAACGCTGAGATGGTTTTTAGGGCTTCCAGGGAAGGGTTGGGCTCTGATTTTTGGGACAAAGCCAAGGGACTCGGGGTGCCCTTTGCTGGAATTGCTCTGTGCCCTCAAATCTGCGGCTTCTCTTGAACCCAAACTCGTAAAACCCAAACTGGTGCCAGCACAGTCTGTGCCTCTGCAGGGTCATTTGTCACCACCATGGAATTGGGGCTGTGGGAGTGGCAGATTCCCTTTTTATTTTCCTTCCTCTTTCCATGCTTTCTATGCTCCATTTCTCTCTTTTCCCTGCTGTTTATCTCTCTTCTGGTTTATCCTTTTTGGGGGATCATGGGTGTAATGTTCTTTTTTGGGGGAATCAAATAGGTTTTTGGCACTCGGGATAGGATTTTTGTGTTAAAAAACCCCAAAAAACAACCCTGCAGGCTCCTTTTTTTTCTGAAATAATCCTGAAAAGCCAGCTGAATCACAATTTAAATTTAAACAAATGAGGAGAGAGGCCAAAGAGAGCTCAGAATAAAATCCCGCAGACAATGTGACCAGAAGCTGTTTGTTTTCACTTGGGTTTTGCAGTTGTATTTTTACAAGGGGAATGTTTTATGGATAAATGGATTAAAATATAAATTTTAATTTATGAATTCAGGCTCTGCAGCTCCGATTGCAGGGATGGGATGAGGAAATCCACAGGGAGTTAAATCCCAAAGTTTGTTTAACAAATGGGAGAATGAACCCGAGTTTTTTGGGTTTTAACAGACAAGTAGAAATAAATAACGCGCTGTGAGCGAAGAAAATCAACTGCACTGCCGGAATGACCTCAGTCAGAGCAAAAATATCATCAGAACGGATTCTCACAGCGAATCCTTCAGCTCAGCAAACAGCAGCTGGGCTGTGAACTCGAAGAACTGCCGGGTTCTGCGGAATCTTATCTGCCCCAACCATCGGCGCTGGGGTTGCCCGTGCGGGTGAGTAACGATTCCAGCGAAACGGAAAGGGGGCCTTGGCTGAGAGTCACAACCAACGGCAAACCCGCCAGCCTGGAGAGCTGCAGGTTGRTTTCTGCTCGCTGGCTGATTCATTTCTGCTCGCTGGCTGATTCATTTCTGCTCGCTGCTATTTCCTAGAGCCTCTCCTCAAATGGGATTCCAGCACAACCACAGCAGAGATGAGAAAAAAAATCGCCTTTTATTATCCTTTGGGAAGGAGGAGAAAGAGCTGCTGAAGGAGAGGAAAATGAGGTTTTAAGCTGGCTGTGCTTTCTGGACTCTGAAATGCTTCAAGTCTCAGGGTTTGTGAGGATGAAAATATTTTTGGTGTGTGCTGCTCTGTCTCCAGCACCCAATGAGCTGCGAACGCCTTTCTGGAATTAATTGTGGAGGATTCAAACACGGGTTACTCATCATCAATGAAGGATCTGGGGGGTTTCACCTGAAACAAAGCAAACCCGAGCCCAAGTTGGTATTGAAAATCTGCCACTCGGGTTTTGTGTTGGTTCCTGCTGGATGAATTCCTTCRGCTCTGAGCCGGGTGTTTGTTCTGGGGTCGCTGTGGGGATTCCTGGGTGTGATTATCACACATTTCACTGTTTGTGTTTGGAGATGTTGTTACGCTCGATAAAACCTGACTTGTGTAAACTTCTCATGCTGGTGATGGTGCGTAGAGATGGCAAACAGAGATAATTCTGAGCTGGGAAACTGCAGGATCCCCCCAGAGTGGAGACCCTTGTGAATTTGGGTTCTGTCTTTGGCATTTGGGGCAGGAACGGGGCATGTTGGAGGATTAAAAACAAAAACAACAAAACTTTCACACCCTCAGCTTCTCAACTCTGCTCAATTCCCTTTTTCCACGATGCCCCTCCTGCTGTGAGTTTAGCATGAATAGAAAAACACAGGAAAAAACCCAAATTATTGCATGAAATAATGAATTTATTGACAGGAACAGTGAAACAATGTAAAGCAATCTACTAACAATGCAATTAACRGATAACTGATGTAGAATACACTTGAGAAGCGAGTTCATCTCTGAGTATATTGAATAAATGATACCTATGGATAGTTTAATGTTCCTGTCCTTTCACCTGAGTGCTTCCCATGACTAAAGGATTAATGTTCTATTCTTACATGAGAGTTTGCTATGTTTTTCTAAGTTATCCTGTGAGAAAATTCAGGTTTTTTCCCCCCGCAAATTCTTATTGTTCACCATTCTGCTTCATCCTCGGCTCTGTGTGGGATGTAGGATTTCTTGGTCAGTTTGGAATGAAAATGAGAAGTTGGAGCTGACCTTTAAATCCCACAAATGGAAGCTGAGTTAACCCAAAAGAGCCTTTTTAATTGTCTTCAAATGAATAAAAAGTTCTGGAAGAGCAGATTTGAGTTAAAATGCAAACAAAAAAGAAGAACGAGTGGTGATGGGGGGACAGAGAGGAAAATATCTGTAAAACCTGGGATAAAAAGGGAAAAAGAAGAGACTTYGTGTGATTAAAACATGAAGGAGTTGTGGGAGGAGGTGGATGAGTTACAGAACTCATCATGGGAATAACAAATTATACCTTTTTTAAATGAAATACCGAAATATTTCAAAGTATCTTGTCTTACTCAGACTAGAGAAAATACAACAGAGAACTGTTCAGGGCATAAGAATCATAGGATATGACCCAAATCCCACGGGAATGAACTCAAACACTGCCACTCCTCCCTGAGTTCATCCCTTGTGCAATCCTKGTAGCTCTTGGAGCTTAACACTTAAGGAAACCCCATAACACGAAAGTTGCCTTTTTTACTATTTTTTTTTTTTTTGCAAGAAGAAAATGCAAAGGGTTCATTTAAAAAAAAAATAAATTCCCAAACATGCTGAGTACTTAACACTGGATCCTGCAGTGGCTTCACGTGGGAAATCTCCCATTTTGCTCAACAGGAGAACGTGAGGGGCTGCTGGATCAGTCAATTTTTTGGGTTTAGGTTCTGTTTACAGAACCCAGAATTGCTCCCTATGTAGCAAACAGGGAAGTTTCATAGAAACCAGTGAACTCACAACCAGAATTTAAAATTAAATGAGAGTAAGTCTGGGAAGAAATAATTAAAAAAAAAAAATTATCTGGTTTGTATTAATTCTGCTGAATAATTTGGCTTTCTGGCAGTACAGGATAATTTCAGCTCCTTGTTATCCTCCCAACTCTCAAACCTGCTGTGTGCAAAAAATGGTCCTTAAATTAACTAAATTAATTAATTAATATTGTCAAATAGTTCAATTTTCTAAAGGTAAAATCCTCCGTTTGATCTGTTAGAAAAGAACTGATTCAAAATATTTTATCCCAGACTTCACCTACAATCCATTGTCGGTGCAAACTCTGATTGCATTAATAAAAACCTTGATTTTTGTGGAGAAAAACATGCTCAGCACGTGGTTTATTTTGGAAGGACTTCATSAGAATTCCTCAAAGTGGGACCACTCCAGCCTTGGCCAAATTCAGAGCCAGACTGCAGAAAATATTAAATACCAGGCTCTGAATTCCCAGAGCTCACGTTTAAAATGTCTGAGATTTTCAGTCTGTCTGAACCCTCCAATTTTGAGTGTAAAGAATAATTTTAGACTGAAACCCTCAGCTCTAGGCCYGGATGGTTAAAATCTTGTTTTTAACCAAAAACCTGCATGAAAAATCATCAGAGCTTCAGATTGTGGGGCAGCTCCAGCTCAGATTTAGCAGAGAAATGCAGATTTTAATTAAGATCTAATTATTCCTGCAGCATCCTGGAATCCTGCACTGAGGATTTCCCCCATTCCTGGGTTTGCTCTGTAATTTTTGGGTGCAGGTGAGGGATTTCCAGCGGTCAGTTTGAGCTGTAATATATTTTTTTAATCTATTCTGTATATTTTTGCTGTCCCCTGGTTGTTCTCCAGCAGGAGCAGGTGATGGGAGTTTTCAGCATTTTCCTGTAAGGCAATAAAGCAGCAAAGCTCAGCCCAAGCTCCAGGCCGGGGGTTCTTCCTAAAATCCCTAAAAAATTGATTTATTCCCCATTTTCTTCCTGGGCTGGGATGAGGAAGGAGAATTGTAAGGAGAAGGAATTCTGGGCAGGCTCTGGGCATCTTTTCCATCAGCTGGGAAGGTTTGGACTTGATGATTTGGGGTTTTTTTTCCATTCTCTGTGATTCTATGGGGTGACAGAGCTGGGAGATCCCGGACTGAGCCACCCCATCACTGCAGCTGAGCCACAAAATCCCCCAAGGACCTGAACTCCACCTCCCACCACGAAATACCTTCGAGAAGGACATCAAACAGGTCTGAAGGTGCCACGGGACAAGGTYCAGGGAAGTTCTGAGCTGCTGGGAGAGCGGGGATTCCTCTCGTAGCATCCATCAGGCTGCAGCTCTGAACAGATAAAGAAACCAGAGCAGTGAATTCCCAGTTAAAACGGACTGAATTTTTTATTTTTTTTTCTGCTGTGTTTTCTCTCCTGTTGGAAAAACCTCAGTGACTTGAAATGGGGCTTTAACTCTGTATTTCTAACTGGAATTTTATTTTATCATTACATTTATTAAGTGTGGGACAGAGTCAAAAAAACACCTTGGTATACATAAGAGCTGTAATTTTATTTCTTTTTGGAACAGAATATTTGCTTAATCCTGGAAAATAACCCCAGAATCTCTGTTACCTGGGTAAAGGGGTCATAGTTACCTCTTGAAGAACATCCAGTGCCTGGGGTTTGTGTGTCTGCAGCAAACCCATGAGCTCCGTGTTCTCCTCGAGTTTCAGGCGGGTGCTGGAGCTTTGACAGGAATTYAGGACCTGCAGGGGACAGCAGGGATTGCACAAGGACGGGAACAATAAATCCT
>NW_026623981.1:182595-184474 GCF_030028575.1 Malurus melanocephalus | reverse complement strand
TGCAGATTTGGGGTCTCACCTCCAGCCCGTTCTCTGCCCCCATCTGCAGCAGGCACTGAATCCCCTCCAGGATTTGGGATCTCCGCAGGCTCAGCAGCCTCCCCAGGTCGCTGTCCGGGGCTGTCCTTTGGGATTTGGCCACCAGGACGGTGTGGGCGAGCGCCGCGCGGTGCAGGGGGGTCAGACCTGTGGGACAGCCCAGAGCTCAGAGCCGGGGCCGGACCCCTCCCTGCAGAAAATCCTTTTTGTGCATTGGGAACCCAAACCGAGCACCGTTCCCCCCTCACCATGGCGGTCAGGCAGATCCACTTCCACGCACACCCCGTTGGTTTTGCAGTTTTTCAGAACCTGAAACGAACAATATCCAGGTAATTCCTGATTTTCAACAGCCCCAAAACGCCCTTTCTTCCCCCAAATCCCTCTGCAATCCCCTCCAAATGAACTCTAGGAAAAACATTTATTTAAATAATTTCATTTTTAATTAAATTTAATCTATTAATTCTRTAYTAAATAATTAATTATTTAATTTTTATCATTTATTTTTAAAATTAATCAATTATTTTAATCATTACTTTAAAAAATTATTAATCAGACTAATTACTTGATTTAAAATAAAATGAATKAAATTAAAATTAATAAGAAATTAATAATAAAAAATAATTTTGCAGAACTTTTGCCCAACACAAATTACCTCCAGAACTCTCAAATATCCTTTCTCTGCGCACAGATGGAGCGGAGTTTTYCCRSMKCTGTCCTGCTCGTTGACGTTGGCTCCCAGGGAGATCAGATCATTCACCATCAGGTGCTGGTTCTTTTCTGCAGCAAGATGCAAAGCAGTCTGAGAAGGGAAAAAGGGCAGAAAGTTGCAGTGAAAGGCAAAAATAATTAAAAAACCCTCAATTTTTTAGATAATGAAGTGGGGAATTGTGACTTGTGCTCCATCATTCCCYCCCCATTCCCATTTTCCCTTCTTTCCCAGGATGTTTGGTGCTTGACTGGGGTTTGAAACAGGGTTCAAGTGATAAAAAATGAGGTTTTTTTCTTGGCAAATCAGCATCCTACCCTTTCCTCTGCATCCTTCTCGTCGATCTTGTYGAGGGATGCGAATTTTTGTGCCAGGGCGAAAGTCAGGGCTCTCTTTCCCTGGGCAACAGCTTTGTGCAGCAGCCTGCAAGAGAACTCAGTGGGAAACAATTTTTATTAAATTATTATCATCCATTATTATTAAATAAATACCCTGAGAGTGGCTGCAGCATGGGAAAGATATTTTTTTGCTTTTTTTCCCCAGTACTTATTTTGCTTGGTTTTAATTTTCATTGGATCTTTACGTGCTCCTCTCATCCTAAATCTTTTAACCCTGAATTTCTCCTGATGTCAGCTGCAGCTCGGGAATGCTACTGCAAATACAGAATATTTATATTTGTATTATCTGCCAAAAATTCTGTGTACTGAGGCAAATTTGAGCAGAGAAACCTTTGCTGCAAGCGCCAGGTGAGGTTGGATCAAAGGGATGTCCCAAGGGAGCAGAAATCAAAATATTTCGACATAAAAATCAGAGACCTGTTGCCATTTTCATCGGGAGCAAGAAGTTTTTCCTCTGGGATGTTCCTCAGCAGATTTTCCTCCCGGTGCAGCTGGAACTGGAAGAAGGAGAGGGCGGAGAGGTCCTGCCCGGTGAAGGAAATGGGGCTCGGCTGTTCCCTGGGGCGTGGGGATCCCTTGTGAGTTCCCAAAAGCATCTCCGCAGGTCCCAAAGGTGCTGGGATGTTCTGGGGTGGAGAATTCCTCGGGAAATCCTTCAGGGAGTCGGGGAGCTCGTCCTGCACCCACCACCCGTTCCTGGAGAACATTCCCGGCGGGATGAACCCCTCGCCACGGA
>NW_026623981.1:170659-181354 GCF_030028575.1 Malurus melanocephalus | reverse complement strand
TATAAGGGTGAGCTCTTCTCTTCTCTGCTGGAAAGAGAGGCAGAAAAAAAAAAAAAAAAAAAAAAAAAAAAAAAAAAAAAAAGCTGTTCAGGGCCCAGGAGAGGCACTCAGAGCGGAGATTCCCTTTAGTTTTACCCCAAATAACAGGGAGATAACCCAGACAGGGAGGGATGAGGAGCTGGCCATCATCCTGGGCTGGGAGGGAGCCAGCAGGGTCGCTGACCATGGGCCAGGAGGGTCTGGCTCTTTGGGTACCTCCCAGGGACGATCCTACAGCGAAAGGAGGCTCGGTTACCAAGCCAGGCGTTTCCAAACCTGTTTTTCCTGAGGATCCCTTGGTTACCGTCTTCACTGCTGAGGATTCCTGAGGAGACAAAAGCGGCCAGGTTCAGTGTGAGATGGGAACAGGGGACAGGAGAGGCAAACACGGGGACAGGAACGGGGGGACATCGCCTCCTGGGCTGTGGGATTGGCTCGGCAGAGGGGGAGCTGGGGTCAAAATGATGAGTGGGTCATTGATGGCAGCGTTAAAAAAATCTTTACAGCAGCTCCTTGGGCTGGTGCTGCAGGCTCTGGAACAATCTTTGAAATGGTTTTGGGCCATCTTTGGTGTGTTTGGGTGACGTACAGCACCCATGGTGTCACTGTCACAACTCTTAGCCCGGTCCTTATTCCGTTTTAAATTCRGTTTATTCTCATCAAAAGCGTGGATTTGGTGGCTGGAAGAGGCAGCAGCTGCAGCTGGGCTGTCTCCAGAACACCCAGAGGGTTTGGGATTTGTGCAGCCCGAGCTCAGGGAGCCCTGACCTTGCTGTGAGCCGGCTCCACTCCTTGGGAAAGGCGGATCTTCCTCAGCAATTCCCGCACCGGCATCTTCACTCTCACACCCATGTAGCGCTTCTGAGGGGGATCAGAGCTAAGTTCAGAGTCTGGAAAAGTCACAACACGAGGCTGGGAGTAACACACGGTTCTGAGAGCTGCTGGAGAAGGGTGGGAGGGTGAGGTCAGCCTGGGGAAYGGGCTCTCATTCCCACGTTCATTTTGGGAATTTTCACATCTCCTYGGCTCTGGYCTCCTCTCTGCTCAGYAATTCCTTTAAGGAATTCCTCCTCRGTTTTCCTGCRTGCCACAGAGCGTGGCTTTGCTTTTGGGGAATGTGYCAGCAGGGTTTAGGTTCTCTTACTAACTCTCCTCTTACTCACGTTCTGATTTTCCTGTGCTGTGGTAAATCTGTCTTTGCAGTTTCCTGCCCTGTGGTTTATTCAATTGATATCAGTGCAGCAATAAGGAAYAGGATTTGATTTACTCAAAATTATGACAGGGATGCTCTGTCCCAGTGGCTTTCCCCTCTGTGCTTTTGGAAGTCAATATGCTGTGATTCAAAGGGAAAAAAACTGATTTTCTGGGCTAAAATCAAACAGTTATTTGAGAATACACCTCATCGTCCAAACAGGCTCGCTCTCTGTCAAAACAAGCTGCTCTGTGCTTGTTTGTGTTAGGTCTCCTTGCATCTGGTGCCTGTATCCCCAAACTTGAAAGACTTGCCCAGATTAGGAGCTTAAATCCATCGGCTTTTGAAATCCCTTTTATGTAACGCTGTCGTTCCTGTCCCTGCCTCGCAATAATTTTTATAGAGGATGCATTCAGTAACAGATATGAGCAAAATTATAAATTTAAGGCGTTTGTTAAACTATTAGTTCAATGTTTTTTATCAGGAAAATTTAAAAATACACCATGGAGGAAGGCAGAGCTCCAAAGGAAGATGAAGCTTTGGGCAGCAGAGCGTGGGATCCTGAGAACAGGGAGAAACTTTCACTTCTGAAGAATGAAACCAATTTGGGGTTAAAAAACACCAGCTTCAATTGGAAAAAATGGGCAAAGAGAGAATAAAACAGGAGGTGCCTGAAATGGTATTTTTGAGCAAAATCTGGAGCTGCTGGGATCCGGCTGGGCCCTGTGGAGGGGAACCAGGGCAGCTCAGCAGATGGGAATGGAGCAGCTCCCGGGTGCTCAGAGGAGGCAGCCCTGGCATGGGAACCAGCCCCACAAGATGTGGTTTCTTGTTGCGTGATTTTGTTTCCCTTTCCTGCTCCAGGCAACGAGAGCTGACACCCCTCCAGCTCCAGCGGGAGGGAGCAGCAAATGGAGCTTTGGGAAGGCAGGGATGGGGCTGTTGTTCTGTGCTCAGAGTTCTGGCACTTCTCAGTGTTTAACCTATCGCTGAATAATTAAAACGCRGGGACCTCAAAATGCAGAGTTTGTTTCTCAGACTGTTCTAGAAATGATTTCTTTTTTTAGCTGGGTGTTTTGACGATGAATTATTGACTGTTTGATGAGTGTTTTGAAGGTTTCTGTGGAAAGCGTTGTAGCAATCCACAGGATTGCTAATAGCTTGTTATCTGGGAAGATTTTCCAGTGGAAAATGCTCTGTGATGGATCAGATAAATCCTAGGAACTGAGGATCTCTGCAAAGGCAATGATTCACCAAACACACTTTGCTGTGACTTTGAAATGTTAATAACTCAGAAGGTCACATCTCTTACCCTGCTGTTAGTTCAGAGCTAAACTTGCAACTCAGAATGCAAAGGAAACGCTGGAGATGGATGGACAGAAATGCTGCAATGTTGGACATCTGTTGGGAACCAGAGCCATTTGTGACCTCAGCAGCAAAACAGAACAAAACCCAGCCAAGGCTGAGTCGGGGAATGTGCTGAACATTTGATATCACCGAGCTCTGAGCTGCCCCTAAAGGAGCCACCAACCTTCACTGGTGGTCCAAAAGCACAAAACAGGAAATGGGAATAAAGATTTTCTCTTACCAGCAGGAGCAGGCATCCCTTGAGCTCTGCAGGCAGGAGGAGGGTGGTAGAGCTTGGGGCTGGCATCGTTGAGCTCAGTTAATCCCGAGTCTGGCAGCGATGGGCTCTGCTGGAAGCAGCTCTTGGGGCTGGCGGTTTCTCCGGGCAGGGGAGAGCCCAGGCCTRGGCTGTAGCCACAAATTTCACTTTCACTCATGTTTTGGTTGACCAGGAGCTCGGGACTCATGCAGRCTGTTTGCAACATCTCCACTGAGTGTGAAGAAAAAAAGGTGAAAGAGAAGAAGGGAGGAAAAAAACCACCCCTGTTTGGTTGTRTTTAAAACAAACCAAATAATCAATCCAGTTTCACATCGAGACCATGGCTGCTGTAATTAATCCTCCAACGTGATTAGCTGGGTCCAGCTTTCCTCTTCTTTTTAGAGCAGCAAGTTCCAGCAGGGGAAGAATAAAAGCAGCCCTGGAATCCCAGCAGCCACTGGAAGCAGCTTTTGAGAGTTTCTTGGCTGCAGTTCTCCTTTGCTCTTTATACTCAGGTACGGTTCAGAGGACGTCAGCCCGGGAAGGCTCCACCCTCTTTCCTAACAATCCTCAGATGAAGAAATGACTTTTCCCAAGAAAAAGCTTAACTGTGAGCTGAAAAAAGTGGTTTTCATGCTGTGTGGAGCGGGAAAATTAAATTCTGTTTGGTTTAGTGGGAAGGGAAAAGCAACCTCTGACTTGGAGTTGTGCAAGTGAGGAAAGCAGCAGTGGATCCTGAATTAAACATTTTGGGAATTCTCAAAAGTGGTTTTCAGCTGGGGTASAGTCAKTTTTCTCCTCAGCAGCTGRYRCAGGGCTGTGGTTTGGATTGAGCAGGGGAATGCTGTTGATRTCAAACATTTCCAGTGCTCTCTCAGTTGTGCTTCCCCCAAATTGAGGAATTTTCAGGTTCCCGGGCAGGAGGTGAAGGAGGAGCTGGGAGGGAGCTGCTGACCATGGCCAAAGGGACATTCCATACTGTGGAAAGTCGAGCTCAGGATTTAAATCGGGGGATTGAGGCACTGATGTCTGCCTGGGGAGTGGCCAGGCTTTGGGCAGCAGCTGCTGAGAGCCTGCGTCGTGCTTATTGCAATAATTGGGSTTTATTTTTYTCTCTCTCTCTCACTTTMATCCAATTATTTYMWTTWWTWAAMYWWTYYTWWCCCAACCATGAATTTTTYACCTCCTCACAGCTCCCCATCCCACCAGGGAGGGGGTGTGACCTGGTGCCTGTGAGTGTTCGGTGCTGCAGGGGTTAAACCGTGACAAATGGGGACACTTCTCGTAGGAAATCCATTTCCTCATCACCAGCAGATCTCRGTGTCAGAGATAAACATCAAATAAACCCCATTCCCGTGTCCCTGAGAAATGTATTTCACCTCGTGGGCTGTGCSTTTTCCACGAACAAGCGGATATTTCTCTTAAGCACCTAAATGGGAAAAAGGATTACGATGCTTATCAAAGGCTTCTGTTCCTTGGCTGGGTGCTGGAAAGCGTTCCAGATTCAATCCTGAGCGATATCATCTCTGATATCAGCCTGGGCACAGAGCAGCCRGGCTCTCTGGGGCAGATTTAAGAGAATAATTTCACTTTTGGGTTCGAATTTAAGCGGGGCATCGAATCCCCTCCCCTCCCTGCCCCATCCCCGCTCCGGCAGCAGCAGCCGCAGCCTCAGGGATGTTGAAAGGATTATTCAGGTATCGATCAAAGGAGATTTGGGGCTTGTAGAACAAGGAATCAGGAGCTGATCTGCATTGCTGGCTGCTCCCTGGCTCCCTGCCCCGCAGATTATTGCCGGCAATTAATGGAGCTGCCTTTGGATCCGGGAAACGGGAATGGATGGGGGAGAGGCACGGCTGGAGCTGTGATTCCACTTTCCGAGGGCAAAGCAGCCCTCTGTGATCTCTGAAAAATCCCCGGGGCTCTGCAGCTCAGGGAGCAAAGGCACAGCGAGCCAAAATCCCGGTTTATTCCTCGTTTTGTTCAAGGAGAAGGGATTTGTTAAATAACCTTTCAAACATGACATGGAGACAGCCCCAAAGCGTGTCTGGTTTGCACTAAGGACACGTCCTGCTCTGCTTGGGTAAATATTTCCTTTCCATTTCACCTGCTTTGCCTTATTGACTGTGTGGGTCCAGGCAGGATCCATCCARCCCCTCAGCGACACAAAACCCCGTGCGATCCCATAAATATCCCGTGCAAATYCCAAGGATGAGGCGCCAGCTCGGGAACTCCTCAGTTCCTCAAAGATGGGAGAGTTTGGCCTCCTGCAAACAGGAAATTATTGCAGTGACTCACTGCGTTTATGGGGCTGTAAATCACAGCAGAGATTTCTCATCTTTCTGCTCTCCAGCCCATGAGCTGGCTGCTTTTTGGCTGCTTTTTGGCTGCTTTTTGGCTGCTTTTTGGCTGCTTTTTAGCTGCTTTTTGGTTGCTTTTTGGCTGCTTTTTGGCTGCTTTTTGGCTGCTTTTTGGTAGTTTTTGGCTGCTTGTTTATGATTTGAGATCGCATTCACGCTAAAGAAGGACCTGGCCTGGCTTTCTGGTCCAGAAATGTCCAAAATAAAACCTTCAACCGGGAGAAGGACTCAGATTCCAAACCCAGCAACAAAACCCTTGGAATGTGAGCCCTGCGAGGTCTCCAAGGTTTGTGTTTGCTCAATCAGGAATCCTGTGCTTYCCCTGCTCCCAGCCTCACCTTCTCCCTGACATTCCCACTCAACCCTTTATTGCTGGGTTTTCAAACATCTCTCCCTGTGAACGGGCACTGCTGGCCACAAACTGGCCACAAACAGCTCCATCCCCATTGCCCAATGGCCATTTGTAATTTGGACCATCTAATAATTCTGTGTCGTGTCCTTTCATCCACCGGGGCAGGGCAGGTTTCAGCCTGCACCGCCAGCAGCGAGAAATCCCAAATTCGGCTTTCCAGGATTTGTGGATGCTGCTTCAGCCGGTGCCTCCTGATTCCTACAGCCGTGGCCAGAAATATTTTGTTTATTCCTCATTAAAACCTGGGCTGAGGAAAGGATTTTCTACTCAGGAATGTGGAATATATTAATTATCTCCCACAGTTTTAGAAAATTTCAAGCACTCAAATGTGTGAGAAATGAGGAGATGGGTGAGGGGGTTCAGTGAGAATCATCTGGGGCAGGGGGTGAGTCCAAGAGCTGAGTTTTTAGGAAAAGCAGATTTGTGCTGCAGGAAAAATTCAATGCCAGGTCTTCGTGCTGGGGAGAATTCATTTTCTTCTTTGTTTATATACTGGATAATTACTGATATTCTGATTAATTACTGGTATTCTGATTAATTACTGGTATTCTGATTAATTACTGATACACTGATTAATTACTTGCATTCTGATTAATTGCTGATACACAGATTAATTACTGGTATTCTGATTAATTACTGATATWCTGATTAATYGCTGATACACTGATRAATTGCTGATATCCTGATGCAGGAATTCTAATTTCTGCTGCAACATTTTAAGCAAAAGCAACCACCACCCTCTGAAATTCCCAGCGAAAAAAATCTGTAATTAACGATTGGTGATGGGCAGCTCTGCGAACCTTTCTCCTGTGAATTTGGGGTTGTTTTGCCCATGGGTTGAGCTGATTTTCTGTTTTTGGATGGAGGCGAATCCTCCCTCTCTCCCCTCATCCCTGTTCCTACACGTTCCCTGCACACACCCACTTTAACAGCGTTYGCCGGGCTGTTTGTCTGCCTTTCTCCAGCTCTGAACTCACCTGGCTGAAAAGCCTTTGTTGCAAAAGGTTTCCTGAATGAAAATCCTCTTTTGCATACTGGGAGGGGGTGGGTTTAATTTGGATGAGGCTTTCCCCTGGATGAGCTTTCAATGMCAAACAAAATATCGGGAGAGGCTTTTTAAAGCTCGTCTTTAAAGAGAATTCTGCATATTTAAAGGTGAACATTATCCTGTACAAATACATCCTGAGCTAAACGGGTGAGGAGCATTTCAAACGGYCGAATAATGAAGTTTAAAATGAAGAACTGGAGTGGGATAAAGGGTGGATTTTTCTCTCGGAACCCCTCCCTGTGTTTTGGAGGCTCCATTTGCATGGCCTCAATGGGGAGCTGGGCTGGGATGTGACAATTGCCGGGCTGGCAGTGCCAGGGGGTTGTGACATCGCCGCTGGGTTTGTCACAGCTCTCGGAGTAAACATCCCCCGGGTCACCTGGGGTGGCTGGGGACGGTGTTTGGGGTGATGCTTCACAGAAAAACACAAAACCTGCACTGGGGGAGCAGAAAATCCCTCCTGAAAACAGGGGCGCAGAGCTGGGATGGATTCCGGGATCACCGAGAGAGCAGAAAATCCCTCCTGAAAACGGGGACAGAGCTGGGATGAATTCCGGGATGGCTGGGGAGCAGAAAATTCCTCCTGAAGGCAGCGGGGCAGAGCTGGACAGGGCTGGGATGAATTCCGGGATCACCGAGGGAGCAGAAAATCCCTGCTGAAAGAAGGGGGCAGAGCTGGGATGAATCCCGGGATCACTGGGGGAACAGAAAATCCCTCCTGAAGGCAGCGGGACAGAGTTGGGCAGGGCTGGGATGAATCCCGGGATCACCGAAGGAGTAGAAAATCCCTTCTGAAGGCAGCGGGACAGAGCTGGGATGGATTCCGGGATAACCGAGGGAGCAGAAAATTCCTCCTGAAGTCAGGGGAGAAGAGTCGGACAGGGCTGGGATGAATTCCGGGATCACTGGGGGAGCAGAAAATCCCTGCTGAAGTCAGGGGAGCAGAGCTGGACAGGGCTCTGGGATCACCGAGGGAGCAGAAAATCCCTGCTAAAAGCAGGGGGGAAGAGCTGGGATGAATCCCGGGATCACTGGGGGAACTGAAAATCCCTCCTGAAAGAAGGGGGCAGAGCTGGGATGAATTGCGGGATCGCTGGGGTTGGAAAAGCCCCTCAAGCTCAGCGGTCCTCAGCTGTGCCCCATCCCCACATTGTCCCCAGCCCTGAGTGCCACCCCCAGGTGACAGTGCCACCTCCAGGGATGGGCGCTCCGGATGTTCCTGAGTGCTTCCAATGCCTGATCGCCCTTCCCATGGAGAAATTCCTCCTGATTTCCACCCCTGATGATATTTCCCTTGTTCTGTTGTTCCCTGGAGCAGAGCCCGACCYTCCCGGGCTGTCCCCTCCTGTCAGGGAATTGTGCAGAGCCCCAAAATTCCCCCTGATCCCCCTTTTCCCCACTCTGAGCCCCTTTCCGGCTCCCCGAGCCTCTCCAGCCCCATCACCCCGAAGGTGTCGGTGACAATTGTCCCTTTTCCCCGATCCCCATTGTTTAATTTCCAAGAATTCCCTGCCCYGGCTCAGGTGCTCCATGGTTACCTCCAAATGTTTTCCTTGGATTCGGAGCTCCCTGGCGTGTTCAGGCTATTTTTGCCTCCCTGAAATGCTCCACCATGAGGAAATTCCTCCTTCGTGGGGCTGCTGGGTGGACTCTGCCCCTTCCGAGGGGAATAAAGACATTTCCAGGCTCTTCTCACCTCTCCAGACCAGGACAAGCCAAGCTTTTCTCCCCTGTGACATAATTTCCTAATTTTTACGCAGTGATCAGATGTAATTAATCGCTGAGCTGCGTGGTCATGAGCTGTAGGTGATGAAATGTGAAGAAATTGTTTTAATCTGCCCAGTTTTGATGCCTTGGAGGTGGGATTGGTTCCCTCTTGAGAATTATCAGTCTCCACGCAGGATTATGGGGGTCTGGGCTTGGGTTTTGGGGTATTTCTGGAAAGTGAGGGAAGGAAAGGAGCCCTGAGCTGCCGTAGGAGGGGTTTGCTGGTGTTCCACATTTAAATTGTGATTTTTAAACCCAAAACTGCCCCGTTTGAGCCATTCTGTGCAGCAACAGTGACCTCCCCTGGGCACGGAGGAGCCGCCCGGGCTGGGTGTTCCTGTTCCACCGACAGATCCATCCTGGAACTGCTCATCTGATCCCAAATGGAGCTGAGCACCTGATCCCAAATGGAACTGAGCACCCGATCCCAAATGGAACTGAGCACCTGATCCCAAATGGAACTGAGCACCCGATCCCAAATGGAACTGAGCACCCGATCCCAAATGGAACTGAGCACCTGATCCTAAATGGAACTGAGCACCTGATCCCAAATGGAACTGAGCACCTCATCCCAAATGGAACTGAGCACCTGATCCCAAATGGAACTGCTCACCTGATCCCAAAAGGATTTGATCCCCTCATCCCAAATGGAATTGCTCACCTGATCCCAAAGGAGATGCAAAAACTCCCAGCTTTCCAAATAACTCGGGATCAACCTTTTTATTCCTCACTTTCCTGGCACCGCTTTTCACCAGTCTATCTCTGCAGAAATATCCAGATGAAAGTTTACGTTTAGAGGCCGTGGAATAGGCAAGAAAAGATAAAAAGGATAAATATTCTTCTTCTTCTTCTTCTTGTTATTATTATTGTTATTGTTGTTGTTATAATTATTATTATTTTTATTATTATAACATTGTGATGGCTCTTGCTTTGGGCGCTTCTCACTTTCACCAATTTTTCACTAAGGAAGTTTTTTATTCAGACAAAATTAAGGTGMAAGAAAAAGATACTTTCAGATGTTTCCCTTATTTTGGTTTTTTTTTTTTTTCCCCTCTTCTGATTTCTCAACCAAAGCAAACCTTTAGGAATCCGTGCTAAAAGTGACTTTTCTCCAGCACTGCTGGAATTACAGACCGTGGCTCCTCACACGTGTCCTGTTACCTCCCTGCCCCTCGGAAATCTGAATATTTACCAGGCCAGGCAAAATTATTTTTAGCAAGCAGGGGAAGGCACGGAGAGGTTTCAGATGTTTCCTTCTCCTGAGTCCCGGGGCCACGTTCCTGTTAAATTTTAATGGGAACGCTCAGGGTTCCACCTCCTGGGCTGTTTATTCTCGGTGTTTTTTAAATTCTGACACCTCTAGAAATGAAAAAAGTTCATCTCCTGAGCTCAGAAATAAGTGATGATGAGGAATAATGGTTATTTCACTCAGGCTGCATGAAGACAGAGGAAAAAAAAAAAAAAAAAGGAATAAAACCCACGGGGCTTTGGAGGGTTTTGCTTCTGAGATGAAAAGCAGACATTTCTGCCCAGGAATTGGCCACATCCATCTGTGCGTGCGCTGAAGGGCTCTGAACTAAATTTTCATGTTTTATTTGCAAACTGTCTGTGCTCTGAAAGGCACAGATGGTTCATCTTTSAAACAAATAACCTTCAGCTCGGCGGTGCCAGCATCAACGCAGCCACGGGGCACCAGGGTGAAGGGATTTCTGAGCTCAGCACTTTCCGTTCCTTCTGAAATGCAGATTTTTTTTTTAGGCTGAAGTGTTTTGGGAATTTCTGCGCGGTTGTTTGGGTTGGAGGAGATTGGAGCAGAGAGCGCAGGGGGGAAAAAAAATGGCAAATAATTATGCTCGGCTTTTGAGAGTTGTTTTAAAATATTTTCGTAAAACTGAAACTGAATTTTAATTTGAGACGAGTAAAGAGCAAAACCGGGTCAAGGAAACSGAGAGGGAGCAAGAAGAAATGCTGRTTTTCTGTTCTAGATTGTGTCACTAGATGGTGCTGGGAATCAGAAAGTGAAATAGAGGAGAGGAAATTTAATGTTGGAACAAATCTGATGAGTGAGGATGATGTGCGAGGATTTCCCCGTGCTTCCAAAATTGGTTTAAAATGCGAGGAATGTGGCAGAAATGGAATTTTTAAAGCCGTGGCTGGCGGCCAGGGACAGCCCGGCTCCTTCCTTCCTTCCTTCCTTCCTTCCTTCCTTCCTTCCTTCCTTCCTTCCTTCCTTCCTTCCTTCCTTCCTTCCTTCCTTCCTTCCTTCCTTCC
>NW_026623981.1:167335-170469 GCF_030028575.1 Malurus melanocephalus | reverse complement strand
TTTTCCTTCCTTCCCTTTTTTTCCTTCCTTCCCTCTTCCTTCCTTCCCTCTTCCTTCCTTCCCTCCTTCCAAAATTCCTTAATTCCAAAATTCCTTCCTTCCTCCCTCCCTCCTGATTCCTGCCCCTGCTCCTCACAGAATTTCCTTGTTCACATTGAGAAGTTGAGCCCCAAACCCCTCAAATTCCACACATTTTCCACTCCATCCTTCCATTTTCATTTGAGCGTTTGCAGGGATGCAGTTCTGGCAGGAACAAAAGATTTGGTGATTCTGTCTCACGGCAGCAACCAGAGAGGAGAGAAAATACCAAAATCCAAATTATTTGTGTTATATATCAGCTCCACGATGCCTGTATCAGGGCAGAGCTTACACTGCGGACTGTGAGGGAAATATTTCAATTATTCACAATTTTATTTCAACATAATTGAGTCCCTTGATGTTGAATTTCTTCTTTGAAGGGGATTTGAACCCCTTGTAACATCCACTGATGGTATTTGCCAGGAACTTTCTGTTTCTACAGCCAAATCCTCMGCAAACCTCTCATCCCAAACCAAAAATCCCACATAATATTCCCAAATATCTGCATTTCAGGGAGCCTGGAGCCTGTTACTCAGCTGAATAAAACCAGAATTCTGAATTCAGATGGGCCAAATCCCAACTGCTCTGCTTTAACTGCGTTAAGAACATGAAAATTTGCTTATTTAGGGTTAATAATTAAAGCCATACACAAGCGGGGAGAAGAAAATAAAGGCCCTAAATCCATTTTACCCCTCTGAACAAATACTTTGGAAGTCACAAACAACAATGGGGTTTAATCTGGGGTCAGGTTTCGGAGCCCTTTTCCCATAGACCYGGATTATATTTCACTCCCTGTGGCCTTCATCCAAATTCCTTCAGCATTGGTGAAACGGCCCCCACTGAGCTCAGGTAGCTCAGCCTTACCATGGCTGCAGAAAAATGAGGAGAAATCATTTTATAGAGGCGTAAAAATGCTGCTTATTCTGTGTGGGGTTGGATATGGGGSTGCCTGAAGCCGTGGAAATCAGGGATTTGTGGGATTTTTGCTGTAGGTGGGGGAAAAACAGGTGAAAGTTCCCCAAATCTGCTCCTTCAGGGATGRGAAAGGTCAGGATCATGGTCATTGCTGGTGAAATGGGTGCACTTTGCCTGAAAAAGGAGTAAAATATTTTTACCTCTTATTCTTTATCCCTGGCCTCAAGCTGCTGCCGTGCAAACGGAGAGATAATTTTGATTTAAAAAGAAAAGCAAACCCAAAAAGATTTTCCTGTCAGAATGGAATTTGATGGGATTCTGGCTGGCCTGGGAGGACGCAGCAAAAAAAAATCCTTCACTCTCAGGGCTGATATCCAAGTTGGTGATACCCAAAATCAACTTTAATTCTGAAATTGGRCCCGTGCTGGTCCCGAGCAGCCCCTGAGCTGTTTCTTTTGCCCAGTGCCCGATGTGGCATCGCCTTTCTGGTGCCTGTGCCAGCTGCTGTTTACCCCAAAATAAGGAACTACATCCTGTTCATCAACCAGAAATGAATTCATAGCCATGAAATTCCTTTGTAGGGGGATCAGTGAATCCCTGAGAGCTGTGTGTGCCCAGCTCTGCTCTGACACAATTCCCAAAACCTTTCCTTTGTTTCACGGCACAAAATTGRAGGGGAAACATCCCAGAGGGATCTCAGCAAAGCCCAAACGCTGCTCTGAAATGGTTTTATTTTACAGAAATGGGTTTATTGGCCACGGGAGAGATTTCCTTGGGATTATTCTYGCTGTCGTTCCTGTCATTCTCTTGAGCCACGAATAAATAAATGATTTTGAGGATCAGCCTGTCTGACCAAACCAGTCCGACCTGGGGATTGTTTGGGTTGGTTTCTTGCCACGTGTGGGGGTTTTTTTTTGTCTTTTTTTTTTTTTATTCTTGAGCACTCAGTTCCCATGAAAGCACCAACATCTCCCCCCCTTGTTGGGAGTTAATATTTCATTGGCATAAATCATTTCGTGGCTTGTGTGGAGTCTGACCCAATTTCTCCATGGCTACAAACCTGCATSTAATCCTTCCTTGCTGGCTGAATTCAGCACCACTTCCTTATGCTAAAAATTTCTACTCCTAAAAGATTTAACTCTTTAATATCAGAGCTTTCATCTTTTTAAGAAAAAAAATCCTTTTACTTGTGGACTGCACAGGCAGAGAAAAACGGGAACAAAACTCAACAAAAACTGAGATTTTTAGGGCCGTGCTTGTCAGAAGATGGAAATACCCACCCAAAAAAAAAAAGTTAAATTCTCATAAAAAAAAGAATTCATTCTCATAAAAAAGAATTCATTCTCATAAAAAAGAATTCATTCTCATAAAAGAATTCATTCTCATAAAATATTCTCTCATAATTCTCACTTCAGACCCAGAGGGAGCTGTTTAAATTAGGGAATCTCTGATTCCAGCAGGGCTTTGCTGAGTGAGCCAAAATGCATGGAATGAGCACTGAATTCCYGCAGGAAGGAGCATCTTATTCCCAGAAAAATCCATTTATCAAGGAGCTGAGGTGAAAGATGATGGAATTTTCTGGGATGTGCCACTGGCTGGGGGTRAGTTTGGGTAGGGAAATGAGGAAATGCAAAAATCCAGGTGTTCCTTGGAATTGGTTAAGAGGCTCACACGAGGGAATCTTGGCTAAAAAAATTTAAAAAAAAAAAAGGGAAAGAATTAAATATTTACCCAGCGAGAGAAATGCCAATTGCCAGATTAAATATGCAGGTTCTTTGTTACCATTCCAGTGATTCCAGGACAGAAAGAGCTGAAGGAGCAGCGAATTCCAGGTACAAAATTTCCACCTGTGCAAAGYCAGGAGGGATTTGCTCACCTGCAGCTCTCCGGGGAACTGGGATTGTTTGATCCCTTCCCACCTCTGCTCCAGGTCGAGCTTTTTGTGGGGTTTATTCCCTAAGAACCACAAAAAAACTCAGAATTTTTCTGGTTTTTGACACGAGTTTTGGTGAGTGGTGGGTGCTCTCAATTTTGTGGTGAATGGAACTTTCCGGARCAAACTCCCCTTGCAATTCTGTGGCTTCAATTTCCAAAAAATTCCAAAAAATTCACTAATTCCTATTCTCAAACTTTCAAAGGGG
>NW_026623981.1:159341-165547 GCF_030028575.1 Malurus melanocephalus | reverse complement strand
TTGTGGTTTTCTGGCGCAGGAATGGGAAGTTCCCTTCTTGGGGATTGGATTTTAAAGARTGGCAGGGAAATGAGGTTTATTCCTTGATCTGAGTGAAGCTGGAGGATGGAAAATTTATTTTTGCCCTTCAAAAATCACAACCTGAGCCCTTGATGGGCAGAGAATTCCAGTCTGGATTATTCCCTCTCAGTTCAATCCCAGCATCATCAAGGTCAGGAAAGATTTCCAAGATCCCCGTTGGTCATGATCCAAATTTACCCCAATTTTCAGATTTAAGAGCACTTCTTCTGTGTTTTTCTAGCACAGGGATGGGAGGGTTTATTCTCAGGAACCAGATTTTAAAGAGTGGCAGAGAAATGGGGTTTATTCCTCATTCTGAGTGGAAAATTTCTTTCTGTCCTGCAAAAAACACAACCTGAGTCCTTGATGGGCAGAGAATTCCAGTCTGGCTCATTCCTTCTGTTCAATCCCAGCATCATCAAGGTCAGGAAAGATTTCCAAGATCCCCGTTGGTCATGATCCAAATTTACCCCAATTTTCAGATTTAAGAGCAGTTTTTCTGAGGTTTTCTAGCACAGGGATGGGAGGGTTCCTTCTCAGTAACCAGATTTTAAAGAGTGGCAGGGAAAAGGGGTTTATTCCTCATTCTGGGTGGAAAATTTCTTTCTGTCCTGCAAAAAACACAACCTGAGTCCTTGATGGGCAGAGAGGATTTCAGTCTGGCTCATTCCTTCAGTTCAATCCCAGCATCATCAAGGCCAGGAAAGATTTCCAAGATCCCTTTATGTCAGGATCCAAATTTACCCCATTTTCAGATTTAAGAGCAGTTTTTCTGTGGTTTTCTGGTGCAGGGTTGGCACGGTTTATTCTCAGGAACCAGGTTTTAAAGAGTGGCAGGGAAATGGGGTTTATTCCTCATTTTAAGTGGAAAATTTCTTTCTGTCCTGCAAAAAACACAACCTGAGTCCTTAATGGTAGGGGATTCCAGTCTGGATTATTCCCTCTGTTCAATCCCAGCACCATTCAGGTCGGGAAAATCCTCCAAGATCGTGGAATCCAAAATTTGAGGAGATGTTTTTGGGCATGGGAAGCTAGTGGTTTATTCTCAAACCTCAAGCACACTCAGGTTTGTGTTTGCAAGTCCTTCCCTGCAGCTGGAAGTCCCTGGATTGGCCTTTTTTAAAAAAAAATTAATTAGAAAAATACTCTCACCCACTTGATCGCAGGTGCTGCTTCTTGAGGAGAAATGTTAAATGTCAAAAATTTGAAAATAAACCCGAACAGTTGGAAGGGGGTTGGGAAAAAAAAAAATAAAATAAAAGGAAAATCTTGGCACCTCAAACCTGGCAATGAAATAACGCAAAGATATTTTGGTTTTTCACCACTTTCTCTCAGAAAATTGTTAATTTGCTGCTGAGGGATTGAGCAAATCTGACTTTTCCTGCAGGGTGAGGGGTKGATTTTAGGGTGAGTCAGGGGTGTGAGGCTGCTCCTGCCTGGTGCCACATCCCAAAGGTCACAAACCATGGAATTGTCCCCATAAAACTGGGCCCAGGCAGAAAAATGCAGAATTACCCATAAAACACGTCGTGTCCTGCTTTGCTGGGCCTCGTTAGCCTGTGCTAATTATCAGCAGGATTCTCTCCTGCCAAGATAACGAATATTTGTGCAAAAGATCTAAAAGTGGATTGTTTTTGTGGGACTGGGCCCAGTGTTGTTATTACTGGAGAGACCAGTGTATTATTGGAGGTTTAAATCAGCTATTATTGGGGATTTAATTCCGTTATTATTGGGGATTTAATTAATTGTATTACTGGAGATCGAATTCAGTGTATTATTGGGGATCTAATTCAGTGTGTTATTGGAGATTTAATTAATTGTATTATTGGGGATCTAATTAATTGTATTATTGGAGATGAAATTCAGTGCATTATTAGTGATTTAATTCAGTGCATTATTGGGGATTTAATTAATTGTATTATTGGAGATCAAATTCAGTGTATTATTGGAGATTTAACATAGTGTTCCCCCTCAGAAAATTCTAGAAATTCCTCCCTTGGCTTGGGAGCTGGTGCTGGAACGGAATTCCAGGTAGGAGGAGGTAGAGGTTAATGAATTAATTAACTGAGTTTAATAAATCAATTAACTTCCCCCTGAACAGATTTCTGGGGTCCAAATCTTCAGAAATTCTTCTTTTAAGCTTTCTCCCCAAGCACTAAAGGCAGGACTTAAACCAGAAACCTGTGTTGGCTGCAGAGGATGGGAATTGAAGGATTTTAAGGATTTTTTTGGTGATAATTCTGATTTCCAGCTTGCCTGGCGAGGAGGAAGGAGCTTTGTGCCAAAACCTCTGTTGGCTGCAAAGGATGAGATTTGAAGGATTTGAAGGATTTTTTTTTTGGTGATAATTCTGATTTCCAGCTTGCCTGGCGAGGAGAAAGGAGCTTTGAGCCAAAATCTCTGTTGGCTGCAGAGGATGGGATTTTAGGGATTTTAAGGATTTTTTTTGGTGATAATTCTAATTTCCAGCTTGCCTGGAGGGGAGGAAGGAGCTTTGTGCCAAAACCTCTGTTGGCTGCAGAGGATGAGATTTGAAGGATTTTAAGGATTTTTTTTTTTGGTGATAATTCTGATTTCCAGCTTGCCTGGCGAGGAGGAAGGAGCTTTGTGCCACCGTTTGGGGGTGGCTGTGGTGGCATCAGCTCCAATCTCGGTGTGASTGCAGTCAAATGACTGAAACCACAGCCACTCATCCCTGAAGTGCTCATTTCACACCCGGGAGCAGGGCAGCCTTTCATCCCAGCTCGWTTTTAATGATGGAAATGTAAAAATGAGATTTGGTGCCTTCGTCTCTCAGCCTTTCGGGCGCTGTGAAAAACGTGCGGGGGAAAGCACTGACTGATCGAAGTTATGAAAAATGGAATTTGTTGTCAGCAGGGTTAAAAAGCACAAAAAAAAATGACTGTGATTGAGGTCTCTGTGGAAAAAAAAATAATCTGTGTCAGAGGGGCAAAGTGATTTTAAAAATGAGTGTGATTTTATCTATTGTTATATGAGTATATTGCTGTTAGATGGGTAAATAATTTCAGTGGTGCCATTTTCTAATGTCTTGTAAACAATTGGTTTTTCACAAAAAGCAGAATTCTTGCCTCATAATTCCTGATTTTATTTTTTTCTGAGAGGTGTTAAACCCTGTGATAAACACTTGAAAAGATGCTCATATTTAAATAAATAAAAAAATTTCACCAGGAATGAGAACAGCACAGAGCTCCCTTCATCCCTGAGCCCTGACCTGGAAGCTCTGTGAATTTGGGGTTGATTTGCTTTATTTTGTTCATTTGAGTTGTTTTTGGGGTTTTTTTCCCATCCAGAAAATCAAAAASCTCATTCATTTCCTGAATATTGAGTGGTTTAATGGCAAGATGGGWTTTATTGCTGTGCTTTGCCTCTCTCTGCCTCCCTGAAAAGGCCCAAAAGTTCCATTTGCCGCCCCGAAAACACGAAAGAGTTGACAAAGCTTGGAAGGGAAACTGAAAACAACATTTTCCCTGATATGAAAACACTCATAACCCCATTTCTTTCGTGCATTTACTCCTGATGTTTCATTTATCAGTCACAGAGCCAGAGGAGAGGGCAGAATAAATGAGTCACAATATTTTCACAATATTTTCACGATATCGAGAGGTGTAGCTGGGAAAGTCCACATTTCTCTCACTCACGGTTGAAGCAGCACAATCTGGTTTGTTTTGGTTTGGTTTTTTATTTTTTTWTTTTTTTTCCCCTCTGTGATGTTATCAGAACAGAAAACTCCATGCAAATTCTGGAGGGCCTTGAGCAGAGTGCAGATATCTGACCCTTGCAGAGGTTGGTTTGGGCTGTTGGCTGCAGAAAAATGAATTATTGCTGAAAACTCACAAARTTCCTTTTGSTGCCTGTCAGGATTTAGGGAATTTTCCCTTTTTTTCCGTGGCAAGATGTGAGGAAATGCTGTTCCATTCACATCCATCCAAAATGCTGGTTTWGCCCAAGATGACAGGCATGAAAAATCAATGTTCTGCAGCCAAGAGCTTCCCAAAGCTGACACTTCTTCCTAAAAACCCCAAATTCTTCCTGAATTTACTCACATGGCCTGATTTGTGATGCACTTGAACTCACTGCTGCAATTATGAGGGAATAACTGATTTTAAAATTGTTTAATGTGAAATCCAAACCACGGGGAGCTCTGTCCCCATAGGAAAAATCTGCCTTTCTGTAAAAAGAAAAACAACTTAAAATCCATTTTTTAGAAGCCACCTGCCTTGTCTGAGCTGAGAAGAAAAAGATACCAAAAAATAATCACTTAAAATTTGAGTTTAAGTCTCCCCAAATGTAAATTGTGATTTTTCAGTGACAATTTCAGTTACAGCCAGTGCTGGTGGGAAAGTGGACAGGTCCCACCCAAAGAGGATTAATAARGATCTGAAATTCAGTGGATATTTGGGAATTTAATTGGATGTTGATTCTTTTCAGGACATGGAGTTACAAGGGAAAAAACCACAGATTTTTAATACCTAAAGAAATTATTTCCCCTTTTGATCATGGAATTGTCATTTCTTCTCATTTTCTGATATCCCTGTAAATTTGAAGTGCTGTATAGCATGGAAAGACAGAAGTAGGGAAATCTTAAAGTTTGTGTTTTTCTGCTAAAAATGATGTTTTTAGAGTGGGGAAAAAATGTAATCCAGGTTTGTCCCAGTCTTGTTTTATTGTTTTTTAACTTGTTGAGCATTTTGTGGGAGGGGAAATCCCCAAATTCTCTCTGCAGAATTTTTGTATTCCAATCAAAAAATCCACCTGAGAGTGAAAACGAACATTTCACTGTGACAGCCACAACCCTTGRGGTTCTGTGCCTCACTCTAGGGGTGTGATCATTGAATTTAATCCCATTTTTTTGGGATTTGGGTCACACGGGGTTACAGAGAAAGGAGCAGGAGCTGAATGAGCTCACGTCGCAGGTGAGGATTCCTGAGGCCAAACTCTGGCAGGGTGAATTCCCCTCATTAGCCCTTCCCTGGCTCAAAGCACCTTCAGAGGTGAAATTGTGTRGAAAATAAATAACTGCAGAGTGTGCAGAGCTGCTGACAGGTGAACAAAGGGGAGAGTTAAATGGAAAATTAAATGCCTTTATTGGCTCTTGCACCAGAATGCTCAAGTTCAGTCCTGGCTGGTTYCTGCACCTCGAATAACCACAATAAAAAGACTCTCTGTGAGAGCTCCAGACACTGAGAGAGGGGATATTTCACAGCTGAATCCCCCAAAAGAAAAACCTTTATTTTTTTTCCTTTTATTTTTATAATCTTTGTGCATCTGGAGTGCAAGAAAATTCCCTTATCTCTCTGCACTGCAAGGGAGGAGGGAGAAAATCCAAAAATATGCAGAAAAGACAGCAGTCAGTGCTTGAAAGGGGAATGTCTGGTTTAAACATCCTTCTCAGGGACATTCTTTGCTGCTGATGTTACTGCCGTGATGATGGAACACTTAAACATCTGCTGCATTTTATATCTCCTTTTTWAAATTATTTTTTTTCTTTGGGGTTAAAGAAAAAGTTTACAGAAAATTCCTGCCTGCAAAGAGACTTTCTGCTTTATGGGGTGCGTTTTATAGGATGGGTCAGAAACCCACCTGGGTCCCCAACAAAAACCCGAGCAGAACTCTCTGAAAACTCGCTGTTTTCACACATTTCCACATTTTTCCCTTTGCTCCACTTTCCTTTTCAAAATTACGATTTACCGCACGGATTGAGTGGAAAGGAGGTTGTCTCTGATTTTTTTGAGCGTCTCCCCTGATTTTATTCTTAATTCAAAATAAAAGGGATGGCACCAGCAGATGGCAGCTTCACCCAAMGAATGCGCATCGCTCAAGAACGAATTTATCTATAAATTCTGACCGCAAAAGTGCGTGGCTTTAGGTTTTACCTAAATTATAGTTAATTTGGATGCCCTCCTGATGGATTTGGGGACAAGCAGAGCTGGCAGGGAGGGAGGCGGCTCTGCCTGGAGGCACCGGAGCAGCTCCGGGCTCGAAATCAGCGCTGCTCTGTGGCTTCGGCGTGCGGGGATTGTTTGTGTGAAAGAATCGAGCCCGATGCTTCCCTGGCTGTCAAACATCTCTGTTTGTACCCAGGGCTGTCTCCGAACCCTCCGCACCGACCCGCAGAGCCGCAGATG
>NW_026623981.1:152161-159001 GCF_030028575.1 Malurus melanocephalus | reverse complement strand
CCCCATGAAAACCCTTCCCACTGTGATGATAAAACCCTTCCTGACACTTTCTCCTCAAAACAGGAGCTGGTTTAAACTCAAAAATGCCATTTTTCCCCATGAAAACCCTTCTCTCTGTGATGCTATAACCCTTTCTGACACTTTCTCCTCAAAACAGGAGCCGGTTTAAACTCTTAAAAACTGCTTTAAAATGCCATTTTTCCCCATGAAAACCCTTCCCTCTGTGACGATACAACCATTCCTGACACTTTCTCCTCAAAACAGGAGCTGGTTTAAACTCAAAAATGCCATTTTTCCTCATGAAAACCCTTCCCACTGTGACGATACAACCCTTCCTGACACTTTCTTCTCAAAGCGGTTTAAACTCTTAAAAACTGCTTAAAAATGCCATTTTTCCCCATGAAAACCCTTCCCTCTGTGACGATACAAGGGCGCAGAAATGCGATACCGAGCTCGCTKATGTTCCTTCTTTTTGATGCCAAGAATTTGCTGTTTTGAACAAATACGGTGGCAGAAACGGCAAAAATGGAAGGGCACGAAAAAGGAGTGAGTGTAACACAAAACTTTTCCTGTTTCCCCTCTGTCCCAACTTCCTAACGGAGTCCTTTAGCGGGGACTAAGCAGGGAATTAACTGCAGGGATGAGCTGAGCTCGGTCTAACCCTCACCCTCTCTGAGTCCTGGGAAAAGTAAACGTCCCGAGMGCTCAGAAAGCAGCTGCACCCTCAGGGGGCTTTCCCCGAGCTCTGAAGGAGCCCACAGGAAGGTAAAAGAGGCACCGGGAGCCGCTGTGTACACTCAGAGCTCCCCATTGTTCCCGCAGCTCTCTGCCCACTCCTCCGCGGCGATTCGGGGCTGCCAAAACCGCCGGGTCCCGCTCCTCCTCCAAACTCTGGGGCCAAAAGAGCTCGGGGAGTGCTCTCAGGACTTTCTGGGATTGTTTTCTAGAAGGTAGCAGGAAATGGGGACCTGTTTTTTTCTTGTGATTTGGTTTGGGTTGGGATTTTTCCCTTGGTGGCAGCGGCTGAGTGGATYGGGGGGTGCAGACTGGGTTTGGGGCTGATGGAGGAGCTCAAGGTCAGTCCTGGTTTCTGCACCTTCATTAAACACAAAAAAAAAGGTGCCCAGTGAGASCTCCAGACGCTGAGAGCAGGGAATTTTCACAGCTGACTCCTCCAAAAGGAAAACCCTAACTTTTCCCCTTCATTTTTATAATTTTGGGGCATCTGGAGCGCAAGAAAATCCCCTTTTCTCTCTCTGYACTGCAAGAGAGGAGGGAGATTGTTCAAAAACACACAGAAAAGGCAGTGAGACAACAGTCAGTGCCTCAGAGACAGCAGAGCTTTGGAGCTGAAATGCTGAATGTTAGGTTCTGATCAACCTGGGGCAAAATCTGGATGTGAAAAGAGAATTTGGAGCTAAATGAGACTTTTCTGACCTTTAATATTTCTGTTTGAGATGGGTTTGTCCCGGTGTGAGAACCGCACAGGGCTCAGCTCTAAACCTGAGCTCTTTAAAGCCTTCCTGGGACCTGTCTGAGTGAGAATCCATTCTGAGAACCTGAGCTGCCGTCAGCAGCGACAGGAAACGGGAATTTGAKCCTCTTCTGCGAATGTAGAGCGTGAGAAGCGGCCCCGAACTGGTGCTGAGCACCTGCCTGACCCTCCAGCTCTGCTTCTGCGAGGGGAAAGAGCGGCTTTTAAAAAAATCCTCAAAAATCTGCGGTGTCCTGGTAGGCTCAGCACAGAGGGAGCAGATTTTTGGGGCAGGTTCTGCGCAGGACAAGCCGAGTTGGAGATCCCAAAGSGAACAGGGAATTTTGTGCTGGGTTTATTGCCCAGCTGGGGTGACCCCGGGCTCTCTGGAGATGTCCCCTGCTGTGAAGAATGATTGTTGAGTAGAGGAAGACACGATGAGATTTAGTTAATTGAGTTAGAATTGAGCTAGAGGGGACTAGTTGTTATACAATAGTTATACAATAGTATAAACTAGTTGTTATAAGCTAGTTATAAGCTAGTTGTTATACAATAACAAGATATGAATGAAGATGTGAAAAAAAAATAAAATTATTGAAGGAAAGAGGAATTGTAACTACATGTATGAGAGTGTTTTTATTATATGTGAGGTTGATTGTTAATATTAGTTAAAGACGAGATTAGTAAAAGTATGAAGAAATGCAACTGCAAGTAGGTACATGGGGGTGGGGTTGACTGTTATTGCATTGTCCAGTGATGAGCTATGCTTTTACARTATGTATGAACTTATTATCTTGATTATAAAAACACGGAGGTCTCAAAATAAAATTGAAACTTATTAATCATCATCGAATGTGATTATCTTCCTTCAACTCTTCCAACACCCWGCCAGCTGCCCGAGCCAGCTGTGCCATTCGGTGCGTGGCACTCGGCTTTGCCCTCAATCCTGTTTTCTCAATCCTGTTTTCTCCCCGTGAATCATCGGGTGTCGGATTCCTGTCAGMGCCGTATTTGCTTTGGGGGCGGCTCCGTGCGGGATTTCCCAACAGATCATCTCGGGATGGGTTCTCTGGCCCGGGTTTGGGGGTGAGCACGGGGCTCTGGATGGCAGAAAAACACCCGGGGGGAGGTTTCTGTAGGCGGGGGAGTCACAGAGATGCTGCTCCTTCTCCTTCTCCATCCAGCCCCGGGAATCGCGGAATTCACTGAAATAATGACAGAGCCCTGAGCGCTGGGCTGGGTGTGTGTGTGAGCGGTGAGAGGTGATCACTACAAACTGCATTCTGCAATATTTACATATTCCTGCATCTTTGAGAAGYGCTGGGGTGGCTCTGGGTTGGTTGGGATTTGTTTGGAAAGGGTGAAGCTGTCACATCTTGGAACTCAGGAATACACCAGAGTTTCTCCCAAGGATAAAAATCCTGGAAAAATCCCTTCTAAAACTTACTGTGTGTTTAAAACCCACCAGGATTTGTTGATGGGATATTCTCACCTCTCTGAGTGCAGACAAACATTGGTTGAGTCGGATTTTTTTTATTTTCTTTTCACTCTGGAAATTTTTACTCCAGAGCTCAGAACTTTCTGGAGAATGTTGAGCTCAGCTTTGCTCAGAGTTTTGAAGGGTTTCCTGCTTTCCTCTGTGCCTGAGGACACTTTATAGGGTGGGATAATCCATGGAATAACCCTGGAGAGGATCTGGAATGTTCCAGGATCTGTTTCTGGCTGGCTCTGAGGTCCTGAGGGCTCTGGAGGTTTGTGCTGCCCAAGGACTTCATYTCCACCCCGGGGCTGCATCATTTGTTCCTTATCAAAGCTGAGGAATGAATCAGAATCGTTTCAGAGGGCGAGGTGGGAGGTGAGAGGCTCCCATCGATGTCACAAAACGAAAGAAGAAGAAGAAAAAAACCCCAACAGAACGGAGTTTGTTGCCCCATGATCGTTTCTGCGTTAATTATGGTAGTGAAACAAAAAAAAAGGTGATGCAGCCCTTGGGAAGCCCAGGATTAGCAGGACCTTGTACACAAGRATGGCCCCAAAATTTACCCTCTGACCCTATTACAGATCTCTCACCTGACCTGGAGGAATGGAATTTTGCTGTCAATCATTTAATCAATACCAGAATGAGGAATTCATCCTGATCTGAGCCCCACAGTGGGGTTTGGGTGGCCCAGACCTCTGGGAWTTCAGCAGGGCAGCTTTTCCTAAATCAGGGATGGGATTCCAGCYGGCTGGAACAAATCCAGGCTTGCTGAGTTTAGATTCTAGGCGATTTCTTGCAATATTTTCGCAAAATAAAGACAGAGGTTAGGAATTTTTTTTTAGAAAACTCAATGCTGTGTCAGATTTTGTTGCCTTAAATGAAGCTCAGCTTTTCATTTCCCCCCTCCTCTCTCTTGGCTGATCAGGGAAGGAGTGTGAGAACCCTCAGCTCATCCAAAGAGCCACTCAGTGATTGAGGGTTTGTGTTCTCAAAGGCAAATGTTTGTGTTTGCAGACCACAAAGCTTTCTGAAATATCAACCTGCTCCTCGTGCATTCCCACCTCATGGCAGGGTTGAAGTGCTAATATTGACATCGTCAAAAACAAACGAAAATAAAACCCCCACGCCCCACAACAACAAAAAATCAACACTCGGCACCTCTGTCAACAGCATGAATCCACTTTGGGGGAAAATTACTGATTCTCTGGGTGAGAYAACATCAAAGAGATGATAGATGAATTAAATCAGGGTCAGATTGATAAATGGAATGATTTTATATCACTCTTGCAGGGYCAGGACAGACAGAGCAGGGCCAGCTCTTGGTTTTGGTTCCCCTTCAGAGCAGCACCAGGTTTGGAGCACAAACACATGGGTTGTTTTTTTTTTTTGCGGAGTTTGGCTGTGAGGTTTCCCAAAATCTGCTTTTTGTCCATCACTTCATCCTGCTCATCTGCACATCTGGGCTGAGGGGAAGCAGGGCAGGAGGGACGGGGGATGGAGGAAGGGTTTGCYGTGGAAAAGAGGGAAGGATGGATTGTCTGCAACAACCTTGAGGCTCTAGACTCGTTTATAGACTCTGAGTTTACAGTTTAAAATAATTGATTTTCACATTTATAAACCTGAATCATTATTTTCAAACAGTTATCGGAGGAAAAGGCAAATAGGGTGGATTTTTATGTTTCTCTCTGCTTTATCACTTTCTTGGGACTTCATTATTAAATGGTCCTTAACTAAATCATGTCTATAACATGCATGAAATGAGGAAAATCTCATATTTTTGTTTTGCTTGGTGTGGGGCCATGTGGCCCTTCAGATCTTAATGMAGAATTGAAGTTACTTTCTGGAGAGCGATTCTTTGTTAGCACAACAAAAGTTAATCTAGAAACCCTGTGTAAAATATGGAAATGGATGATTATCAGCCACCAAAGCTGTTTTATCTGAGGAAAACATGCCCCTTTCCTGCAACTTCCTCATTTTAGATGTTTATTACAATAAGACTTTATCGGCCTGGCTTCGTATTTTTAAAGTATCGATGTAAAGGCCTCAAAACCAATTTAATCCTGAGCTGTTTAATGTTATCCATAGCCTTTCTAAGCTCAATTAAAGCCCAGCTGAGGGCAGGATGATAAGCACCTATGGATTCTTTGAATATGAGTCTGTATATTTACTTTGGGCTGTGAAGCAATCTGCCTGTGCTGTGTACAAATCTCAGATTGTGCCGCCGCAGCTCCGCAGAGCCCAAATGTACACACAGGGAGTTCTCAGAGTGAAAAATCAATGCCTAAACCCTTCATTTCCCGTGTTCTGTCCCTGCAGCTCTGTGCTGTCAGGATCCAGGGGTTTCCAGATGGAAATTTCAGCAGAAAACCCTTCAAACCCCGMTCTTTGCTGCAGCCAAGCTCTGGGATCTCCTCCCTGGCGCTGTCTCGTCCTTCAGGCTTTGAACAAATCTAAATTTATGTGCTCAGGCCTTGGATTTCAAACTGAATCACTCAGTAAAAGCTGCTTTATCTTAATTCTACAATTTGAGGTGATTTTTAAGAGGAGTTTCATCCATTTAGGGAGAAACAGGAGAGTCTGAGTTTCCTTTGCGCTCCGAAATTCCGACAAAACCGAGCTCGGTGTTTTTCCTCCCTCCTCCTGCTTTCTCCTGGGTCAAAGCCCAGCCTGTCCTGGTTTGTGGTMCCAGCTGGGAGCTCTTACTAAGCACTTCAGCACAGGGAGGATGTCCCRGCGTGGGGCTGGTACTCAGCATTAATGCAAATATGCAAAATGTGGGTGAACAATGCCCCGTGCCTGAGAACTGGGGAGGCTGGGGCTGTTTTGGAGGGCAGACATGCACATCCCTTAATTCTTTCTGCTCTGCTTCCTCTGGGGTTTGGTTCTTTTTTGGTTTTTGTTTTTTTTTTTTTGGGCAGAACTTTGAGGCAAAGGGAGTACAATTCAGCATTAATCTGATTAATCTGCCCTTTCCCGTTAAATGCAGTTTGGGTGTCATGGAATGGTTCTTAGAATTGATCTGTTCCCAAGAGGTGCCTGAAATGCCTGAAAACACAAAATTCCTTTAGTGAAATGCTCAAAAAACTCACCAAATCCTGCCTTTTCATGGGTCTTTTTATGAGAAGAGAAATTTGAGAGAGCGAATTTTTGGGGCTTTGGCAATTCAGTGATTAAAAACTGAACAGCACGATGGGAATGGCGAGATCCTGACCTCATGGTGCAGCTCCAGAAAATATTTCTCTGGGAATGGAACTTTAAGTCAATGTTAATTATAAAAATTGATCCCAGGGGTCTGGTTTTTAGGGGGAAGAGGGTTGAGTTCGTGGTGTGGATTGGTCGTTAATGCCAAGGGTTTCTCCAGGCTCCCGTGGCCTTCCTTCAGCTTTGCAGCCAATTTTGGAAGGGCTGCTTCTTCTTGGGTAGGAAGTGTTGTATTTTGATAAAAGCAAAACAGAAAAAAAAAAAAAAAGAAGGGGGTTTCTTTTTTAAATGAAGGACGTCCTGGTTTAATGAGGCTTGAAGTGTTTACAGGTGTTTCCTCACCAGTTCAAATTTAGCGGCCCCGGGGAGTTGAGATTCTCACAAGGCAGGAGCAAACACTCAACTTTGGGGGTTTTAAAGGGTTGCACATTTAAAGGGCCAGGCAGGAATGGAGCAGGGGCTGCTTGGGGTGTGTGGGGACAAGAACTGTGCCACCCGAAACAACAGATGTGAAAAAAAAAATCATCCTTAACGCCACAAAATGCCCAAATCTTCCTAAAAATCCCTTCGCTGCTGTCCAACCCTTTGACCCGATCTTGCAAATGTGTGGTGAAAATCCCACGAGGGGCAGGTTCCACCTTTGATTGTTCAAACCCATCTCAGTGACACATTTTTATAATGCAGA
>NW_026623981.1:139611-151354 GCF_030028575.1 Malurus melanocephalus | reverse complement strand
TTTTTTTTTTTTTTTTTTTTTTTTTTTTTTTTTTGATACGTGCTTCTTTCAGCTAATAGAAAAGGTAAGGGACGAAGCAGTTGAGGGCACTTCAGTTATGACTTTACAGGAAATCAGTTTTTCTTGTTTTCAAGATAATTTCACTCCTCCTTTGGAGGGCCCACCTTTGCTCGAGTTTGCTGATCCCACTGCAGGTAGGTGTTGGCTCCTGGCGGGGTTTTCATCCTCGCTCTTATCACCCCCATATCTCAYGTGCCATCAGTGGCTGATGCTCCTCTGAGCAGCTCTGCTGCCACTCTTGGCCTTTCACCCTCTCGTTCCGTTGACCTGGAGCGGTGCAACACACCTGAGTGGAAAAAATTTATTGCTGAAACGCTTGCCTGTGACTTAATCTGACATTACTCATCTTTTTTATCACAGCTTGTAGGGTTTTTTACTACATGCAGTGAACCAGCCATGTGCCTTTGGGAGCTTTGAAATATTTCCTCTGGTATTTTTTCCCATTTTGCTTCTTTTCAGCTGAACATTTTGGAAGCTCCAATGTGTATTTGGGAAGTTTTATTTTTATTTCCCCCTTCACTTTGAGCAGTTTTCAGGGAGAAGATGTGGAAAATGCTGCAAAATGATCACACCCAAACCCTGAATCTGGTCTTCCCTCTCACAAGTCCAGGAATGTTTTTTTGGGTTGTTTTTTCTTTATTCCTGCAGTGACAAAGCAAYGTTTTAGGTAGGAGGAAACTGGGAATGAATTGGTGTTTTTATTTTTCCTTTTTTTCCTCGACACTTKCAGTGCTCAAAGGGAAGCAGGGATTTCAGGTCAAATTAAGTCTGCAATTCCTTGATGAGAATTTCTAGATGAGACAACTCTTGGCCAACATTTCTTGAGTTTCCTCACCCTTGAATCTCCTTATTTTTGTAACAGAGTTCCTCTTCCAACTCCGTAAATCTCATTATTGCTTCTTTTCCACACCATTTGTGGGGTGGCTTTGGGTCAGACAGATCCCATGTGGGATCCCTGAGCTCAGTGCAGGTCTCCACGTGCCCAATCCCACAAATTTCAGTGGAAKTTGGGGTTCCCAGCAGCTCCCTGGTCCCTGTTTGGTGTCACCGCTGTCCCCAGCAGTGGGAGCAGCTGTCACCTCACGTGTCCTGCCCCACCTGGGACCCCGAGGATTCTCCTGTCCCCACATGGGACCTGTGGCTCTGCTCTGGAACAGAAACTGCTGCAGAAGCAKCTCAGGTGACCTGGGAACCTTTCAAACTGAAACCCCGAGATTTGACTCATTTGGCGCTGATAACACCAAGATTTTGGGTTCAGTCCTATTTTGGGCACTCCTTGCAGAGCTGGATGATCCCTGTGGGTCCTTCCCAACTCTGAATCTGTGAAAACCCAAAAGTGACACCAGAAATCCCTGAAGCAGCAGCTGAGGGCGTTTCAAAGGGAAATCTGAAGGTTTCCTGCTCCTTCAGGGGCCATTCCTGCAGGACCCCAAGGAAAGCTGAGCCCTTTTGTTGCCATTCTGGGAGGGTCTGAGCCCCTTTTCTGATATTCTGGGATGCTCTGACCCCACAGGAGCCTCTCTTGGTTGGCCCTGCAAGTTTGGGAATGTTTCCCAGGCTCACAAAACCGTGATTCCTCTGCAGGATCGGGGTCCTTCCATCAGCAAAACCCCAAGGGTGGCTCAGCCCAAAAAATTCCACTCCCACAGCCCAGGGAAGGAACTGCTCAGGGCTCTCCAGGATTTTGCTGCTCTGGAGATGACCCAGCAGCTCTTTAGGGGTGGGAAATCCATGGGCAGCACCGGCTGTTTCCTCTGAAYTCATCTTTATTGTCACCTCCATCCCGAATTTTGGAAACAACCCAAATGCACCTTCCATGAAAACGGTTCCTGTTCTGAAAAACAGAAGCARGATGGGCTGGATGATCTCAAAGGTCTTTCCCAGCCTAATTCTGGGGAATTCTGYACAAATCTCCTATTTCAGTGCTGATTTTGCCTGTGTTGAAGGTTTTTTTGGGTGCTCAGTCACCAGCAGAGATTCAGCCWCTCAAATTCCCTCCACCACCGAGAGACGGGAACTCAAACCTCTTTAAATTCCCTCTCCCACCAAGACAACCTCTCAAATCCCTTCCCAAACAAATTTTAAATGATCACTAAACCTTCCCTGCCCTCCCCAGATGTGGGGCTGCACTGAAAGTGTCATCTCATGAGACCGAGAGGCGAAACCGCTCCGTTCTGCACCTTTTGAGCGACGATTTTGGTAAAAAACCCCACCAGGACAGAGGGATAACACCAACCCCGAGGCTCTGCAGAGCAGGTGTGGAGCTCTACGAATGACAACAGCAGCAATTCGATGGAAAAGCCTGAGTTACTAAAATGGAAAGAGTATTATGGGCTGGGAGGGTGAGACTGATGGTTAAAGGCACTTTCTGTCTATCTCAGCTTCCCCTTTGCGCCAGGGCTTTTCTGATTCTGAAACGGGTGAATTTTAGTCSTCCTCACCACTGCACAGGCATCCAGCTCTCATCTGGCACTTGGGAGCTTTTATTTTAATTTTTTTTTTAATTAGAATAATCAAAGCAGAAGGGATTCGCCAGAGTTTTGTGCCTTGCCTTTATTTTTGTTTCTATCCAAGTGGAAAAAAAATCCAAAATTCACGCTGTAATTGTTGATCTGCAATTCCTGCCTGGAGTGGGAATAGAATTCAAGCTCTGCACAATTCTCCCTTCTCATTTAGATCCTTTCAGATATGAAGGGAACCTTTTAAAAGCACAATTTGTCAAAAATATTCCTCAAAAACAGCACAAGGCACATGGATTTGCCTGAATCTAAGGCTAATCCTGATGAATCTGGGTAAAAATAACTGGGTATTTGTTTCCAAGGGCTGAAATTACAGGTGGGTCATGTCAGAGCGTTTCACCTTGAACTGTTGTTTGGATCAAGTAAAATATTAATTAAAATAGGGATTTATTMATTAAAATAGGGATTTATTTATTAAAGTAGGGATTTATTMATTAAAATAGGGATTTATTCATTAAAATAGGGACAGCCTCAAGGCTGCTGAGGGATAGGGATGGAGCTGAAATGAGATTTTTACTGAAATCTTCTCGCTGTCAGGTCACTATCTAAGATTTTGGGCAACCAAATGCATTTCTGCGCTTTCTATCCCTGCCCTGGACTGACCATGGAGCAGAGATAAAGATCAGCCTGGTTTTTTTTGAAGGAAAATGTGTAATTAGTCAGGGAATAATGACAGGATAATGACCACAATGGAATGTTGAGTCCCTTGCAATGGACTTCATTTGGCTCTAAGCATCCAAGGCCATGAAAATGAGCCTCTTTCTTATTTTTAGCCAAAGTTCACAGTGGCTGATAAAAATGTGATTTAATCTCCAATATCCAAGCCATTAACTCAGGAKTTTTCTGCTTGAAATCTGAATTTTTCTTGCTATTCGCAGCCAGCGATCGCTTTCTGGCATTACAGYAAACAAGAGAAACTTTTCTATTGTGCTTCTCCTCAATTATTTACAACACTGGAAGCGAAAGAAGAGAAAAAAGGGAAAAAATATTTTCCCTGTTCACGGTGAGCAGTGGATAAGATTATCACCTGTCAGSGTGAGAGCACAGAAATATTCAGACTCAAATTTCTGCTGGGAAATGGCTCTGCCTGGGCTGGGGGGCTGAAACCGCGCTGAGCTCGGGCTGGGCTGAGCTTTAGTGATCTGAAACTCGCCACGCTTGGGCACCCGCAGCCTTCCAGCAGCTGCTCTTCCCTCCTCTTTCTGCCAAAATGCARGGGAAGGTTGAATTTTAGTTTTTTGGCCATGTCTGGATGTGTTTTGTCTGCCTGGACTTTGACTCAGATCATTATTTTATAGATTTTATTGAGAACCAGAGTCTGAATCTGCATAAATCGAGGGGTGACTGATCCCGTGGGGTCTTTTTTTGGGGCAGTTTGGGCAGATTTGAAGCCTGAAGGTTGGTCTGGGATCCAACATCCTCCTGCTGCTGTCATTGAGAGCTTTTGGGGCTGCATTTGGTGCCTYTCCAGCAGCTCTGCTGCCCAGCAGCCGCTTTGAAAGGTTTTTCACAAACCTTTGTGGACGTTCAGCAAATAAATCAGGTGATAACATTGATGGAGGGAGCTGGGGCTGGGAGGCAGCCTGGATAAAACACTGCAAGAATAAAATGTGGAAACCATTGCAGAGCTCCCTCCTCACTGGTTAAACTGGGATTTCTTCTCTTCTTTCCTGGCTTGGGGTGTTTCAGAGGAACAGCAGACRGGCATTCTGCACTCCTGAATTGCAGGAGAAAAGCCAGGATGCTGCTGCAATTCCTTGAATTTTATTGAACAGAATTTGGGCTGTCATGACAAATTAAAATAGAATTAAATCCCAGTCCAAAGCRGCCTTCATAGTTTATTAAAACCTTGCTCTAAGGACTTGCAGATRACTAAATCCCAACCTTTCCTTTCCAGGGATATTTAATTATCATTTTTTTTCTCCAAACGCTGATATTTGTAAATGACTTTGTGTCTTTATCTCGAGCAGGAATCGCACCCTGAAGCCCCAAATTCATTTTGCTGTGCTCTGTCTGTGGTGCTCAGACCCCACACCCCCCAGAGCAGTGGAAAAGCAGCTGTGCAAGCATTATTTTTATTTCTGGAGGTCAGCTTGGGGGAACCGAAATAAGATGTGCAGACTTTGGTTTTTAAAAATTGTTTTTTTTCTCTTTATTTTTTTTTTTTTGGTTACTCTGCTTACACCGGAAACTCTCAATAGGTATATTTGTCAGCTTTTACAGTAAATTTCTTCTTTCCCATCCCCCAAACCTGGAGCCAGAAACCACCATCCTTCCCCACCCTAATTYGAGTTGGGGATGAGATACTCCCCAAAATGTTCATTTCTGCCTTTCCAGCAGCTCTGGCAGAGCTCAGAATTGTGGAATTGCCGTTTTCACGCAGCACCAAAAACACCAGAACTCTTTATTATTTGCCCTCACATAAATTAATACCAATTAAATTGAAAAAGCAAAACGTGAGTTGCATTAAAAACCCTTCTGGATGCTTTTATGGAGAATTAAACTTTAATTAAGTCCAACTTAACATGTCTAAATGAGMTATTTAAGTCCAACTTAAGATGTCTAAAATGAGATATTTAAGTCCAACTTAAGATGTCTAAATGAAACATTTAAGTCSAACTTAAGATGTCTAAAATGAGATATTGAAGTCTTACTAAAAATGTGTAAATGAGGATGCTTTCCTAACTTGTGTTGCCTTCATGTCTTGTGCCTAAACAGTGAATATATTTATTTTAAATATCTGATTTCTAYTTTTTTATGTCCCCGCCTGGCCAACAGTTCTGTTTTGTCCCCTGTTGGGTAWAATTGCTCTCATTTTCCTTTTGGGGGTGTGTAAAGCTGCTCTGCAGGTCAGTGACACTGAGGAACACAAAGGAAAGAGGAGTGAAATAATAAATAAATGTGCTCCTGGCACAGCCACTGGGCTCCCTGAAGGGAATTTAAAAGTCACCTGCATTTTTTTTTTTTAATTTTTCCTCAGCCTCTGCTCCAGAGCAGCAGCCACAGCCTCGGCCCTACCAAGGAGTGCGAGTGAAGGAGCCGGTGAAGGAACTGCTGAGGAGGAAAAGGGGCAATGCCCACAACTCCAGCACCACTGCAGCTGCAACGGTAAGAGAGAGAAAAAAAAAAAACAAACCCAGGAGGGGAATTCTCCCTCGGGAGCTCAGAGATTGCCCAGACCCAGCGATGCTTTGGCAGGGGTGGAGATGTTGGCATCCTGAAGGGTTTGGAAGGCGCTGCTGTTAAATGGCAGTGCTGATAATGCTGAGCACATCCATCGCTCCAAGGGAAGGGAAAATGCTCTGCACTGGGCAGGATCTGATCCCCAGGGACAGAAACGGGCTTGGAAGGGAGGGATCTTGTCCACGAGTGTGAAAGGGCTCAGCCAGAGCCATCCTTGGCTTTTTGCTGCTCCATTCCCCCTGCGTTTGCTCTCCCAGGAGGTTGCAGGTTGGCTGGCTCCTCTCTGAAGAGCTATTCCCTTTTCAAAACAAGATTTAAACACACTCCAAGGTTCCCTTGGGGTGGTGGGTCCTGCTGCCAGCTCAGCTCTGGCCCCTGTGTGGGGTGGGAACATTCAGACACTGGCACTGACCATCACCTGATAACACCAGAGATGATTTGTCCCTTTGCTCCTCTAAGGGATGGAATTTAGTGCTGATGGACTTCTCCTCTGATTTTCATTCTTTTCTTCTCTTTTCCAGGTTGTTTTGCCCCACCAGCCACTCCCTTCCTACTCCCCCATGGGTAAGGTGTCCCTGATTCTCTGTGGCTCTTCAGGGAGGGCTGGGCTGAGCTGAGCTGGGCTGGGCTGAGCTGAGCCGGGCTGGGCTGGACTGAGCTGAGCTGGGCTGAGCTGGGCTGGGCTGAGCTGAGCTGAGCTGGGCTGGGCCAGGCTCTAACCCTGTCCTGTTCTCCAGGCCAGCCTTGCATGGACATGGACGCTGCTGCCCCAGCCCCGCCTGGCCCCGATGAAGGAGCTCTGGCCTCGGGGTGGATTTCCCAGCCCCCTGGCACCCCCCTGCAGCCCCTGGCCCAGTGGAGCCCCTACCCTGACTACGTGGCCCAYGAGGCTGGCAGCTGTCCCTACACAGCAGACATGTACGTGCAGCCCGTGTGCCCCAGCTACACCCTGGTGGGACCCTCGTCCGTGCTCACCTACACCTCCCAGCCTCTCATCACCAACTTTGCTGTAAGTCAAAACCACCAAGCTGTAAATGTCGTTTATTCCCACATTCTAGCAAGAGCCGTGGGGTGGAGTCAGTTTTATTTATTGAATTTTTATAAGGTTGTGKGTCTTTGCGTCCACGCCACATCGTTTTCCTGGGTAGTGACACGGTTTGGGCAGGGCAAAAAAGTTGTTGTGGTTTTGCTGGAATCATGCAAAATTCACAGCCTTTTCCCAGCTCTCTACACAGCAGGGATTCTTCACTATTGATTTCCAAGCTTAAAATTTAAAAAAAAAATGTAAATGGGGTTCCAGGAAACTCATCAATAAGGTGGAGCAGGAAGGATGACTTGGCAAGAAATTCCTCCAAAGYTGCTGTTTAAGGATAGATGAGCAAGGTCAAGCCATGCAGAGAGAGGAGAATATTTGGCCTAGGGCCAGACAAAATCAGTTTGGCTGACGCAGGATGATCTGGTCCCCTTCAGGGAAGGGCAGAGAGCTCTGATTTTGCTTTCCCTGTGTCAGCCTGGCTGCTCTGGCAGACSCAGCCGATCCCCCAAGGCCATTTCTGTGTCCTGTGGGCTCCCCTGTGGAAAGGCCACGGATGGGTTTGGGATGTGGCTCTGCTTGGGCTGGTCCAGAGGCCACCAGGAGCCGCCTTCAGCCCTGATGGCAACAAAGACGTGAGTGCCCAGGGGACAGTGCCCAGCCCAGGGTGTGCCAGGGTCACCCGAGGGTGGGATGGGAGCAGAGAGCTGCAGGAAGCCTGAGGAAAGTGAGAATGGGACAAGGGAAAAGTGTCACCTTCACACAGCGAGGAGGGAGAAGGATGTTGGGAGTGAGATAAACATCCCCAACCTGTGCTGGGTCCCCACCTGGCTCAATGTCTCGTTTTGTCGCGTTTGTTTTATTTTGCTGCATTTCTCTCATTTTGCCATGATTTTCCCGTTTTTCTGTGTTTCTACCATTTATTTCTCATTGTGTTTCCCTCACTTTGCTGTGTTTCTCCCATTTTGCTGTGTTTTTCTCCTTTTGCCATGTTTCTTCCATTTATTTGTCTTTGCGTTTCCCTCACTTTGCCATGTTTCTCCCATTCTGCCATGTTTCTCCCATTCTGTTGTGTTTCTCCCATTTCATTTTTTTCTCCTGTTTATTTCTATGGGTGTTTCTCCCATTTTGCTGTGTTTTTCCCCTTTTGCCATGTTTCTCCTGTTTATTTCTATGGGTGTTTCTCCCATTTTGCCGCGTTTCTCCCATTTTGCCATGTTTCTCCCATTTTGTTGTTTCTCCTGTTTATTTCTCTTTGTGTTTCTCCCATTTTCCCTTGTCTCTCCCATTTCCCCAATTTCTCCCATTCTGCCACATTCCTCCCATTCCATCCTTTCCCCCCATTTACCCCTCTTCCCCTTTCTCCCCTCTCCCAGCCCCGAAGCGCTCCCCCGGCCGTGGTGCCGCCGCTGGAGGTGACGGAGCCGCAGCCGCCCCTCGCCTACTTCCCATGGGCACAACCCCTGCCCGCCGTGCCAGCCTCACCCCTGCAGTACCAGCCGGCCCCTTCCACCCTTCCCACACCCCAGCTGCTGCCCGTGCCCGTGTCCATCCCCGAGCCAGCCYCGCAGGAGCTGGAGGATGCCCGGAGAGCCATCGGTGCGCTGCCCATCGAGCGGCTGCTGCTGGAGGATGAGGACAGTGATACGTACGTTCTGAGCCACGCTCTGTCTGTCGAGGGCCTTTAGGCTGCACCTTCCTCACCTGCTCAGTGCCCCCACGCAGCCCCTCAGTGGGTTTGGAGCAGGGAGGGGGATAGCAGGGTGGGGATTTTGGCATGTGCGATTTTGGTGATTTGTGCGGGAGTGAAATTCGCTTTGTCCTGGTGCCCGGTGTGAGGTTCCTCCGCTGGTCCAGCTCCTGCTGCCTGTCCTGGGCAGGTTTTGGGCTCTGCCCGCACCAGCACCAGGTGACTTTCACCCTCGTGGCCTCAAACTGACCGATTCCAGCCCAGCCATGGCCTACTGTAACATTTGGAGAGGGTTCAGTTGCCTCTAAATATTGACAAACCCCGGTTCATGAGCTGCTTTCATGTAAATGCCTCGTTTGTGTGTCTCTGACCTGCCCGTGGAGGAATTCCTACCAGATTTAGGTCGCTCAAAAACATTTGGGGGACCTAAATCGATGTTTTTCTTTCCTAAATTTCGCTGATCCTTTGGAAATTGGGGAAATGTGCAGTGTAGCTTTGTCCTGCCAGAGTAGATGCAGCAGTCTGAAGATAAAGCCGAACAAAATGCCAGTGCAATCAGAAATCCCTGCTGGCAGAGCAGATAGAACCCTGGAATTGCCACCCAGGGCTAAATGGAAGGTCTCACCTTGCCTGGCACTGGAACCCAGGCGTGGAGCAGCGGGCTGGGTTTGTTCTTTTAGCTCTGAAATGATTTGGGGCTCTGAAATATCCAAATTTGAGCGTGGAGCTGATTGAGTGGCTGGCTGGTAACGCTGCCTGTTCTGCCAGCGGACAAATCCTGGTCCTGCTGAACTCCCTGGGAGTTTCGTCTGAGTCAGGGTTGTAATTCACAGCCCTGTATCAYGAGATCATTGAGAAGACAGGGATTTTCCAAAATCTGGACTGCAGCCCAACAAGGAATCCATGGCATTGCTGTTCTTTGGCAATATTTTCGCTTTTCTGCAGTGTTTGAGCGTGAAGCTGAGCCAGGGASCTTTAGTGAGCTCTCCTTGGGAGGCTCCCCAGGCCCAGGGGTGCACACARTCCCTTCATGGCTCTCTGATTTCCTTTCCTGGGCAATGAGCAGCTTGACTTTTCCCTCTGATGCMCCTGTAAATATTCAGGAGTGCTGTACCACAGGCAAATCCATTCCAAGAAATACATCCCCTTCCAACCCTGTTTATTGTTTCCTTGACAAGCGAGAGGCTCTTCGCTGGTGAACACAATTTCTCTGGGTTTTTCTGCTTGCTAAAGCCCAGGATTTTTAGGTGATTTTATTATTTGCAAGACTAACTGTAAAATAATTCCTTGGATGCTTTATTACCTGGAGTTCAGTTGCCCCCCAGGCAATATTTGAAGTGGCCTTGCAGTTTGTGCCTGGGTGAGGACTGAAAATTCAGGTTGAAAGTCTTAAAGGCTTTCCAAGAGTATTTTTTTTTTATTAAATATTGACAAATCTGGACGCCATGAGCACTAGATCCTGTGAGTGATCACAAAGTCGTTGGAAAGTTGCAGTAGTTCAGGTCTGCATTGAAATTAGTGGCTTAAATTTGCAGAAAAACCCAGCAAAGAAATTAATTCGAAGGAGCTTGGTTCACCACTGCTTCCTCCAGTTTTATAAAGTCCAGAGCCATTCCCCAGCTAAAACTGGGATAATGCAGTTGTGAATGAAACCTTGTGGTTGCTGGGATTGCTTTTCAATTCCTTTCACTCCAATGTATGTCAATTCTGTTTGTGAACATAAAACAAAGATGAAACTGTTCCATCATTTCTTTCTGGGTTGTTCTGACAAATTCCTTTTTTTTTTTTCCCAATAAAGTTCTACAGTAACTTTGCTATGCCTAGAGTGTTTTATTTCCTACCCCCAAGCATTGSTTTAGCAATTAGTTCAATGATAGATGTACAGGCTGGAAGCAGAGATGAGCTGTCAGACTTGGTGCCAATTTTGCACTTTGCGCAGACTGAGGAGGAATTCCACGATCCAGCTGTGGCCTGGAGGCATTTCCTGCAGCAATCCTCAGTTTGAMTCTCTCTTATCCTCTCCTGGCACCCCTGGGGATGTGTGGGTGTGCAGCCACAGCTTATGCTGAGCTTGAAAAATCAGAAATCTGAAAATCAGATTAGCCAGAAAAATGTATTTCCACTTCCTGAAATTGCGAGGGGCTGCTCTGGGGTACAAAATTACTCGAGGAGAGGAGCAAATGCGCACCACCTTCTGTCTGAAAAGCATCAGATATTTCTGTCTGGAGCAGAATGAAGCCAGGGACTGGTGTGGGAGTGTGTGGGGTGGTCTCCTCATGTTCCAGGGGATTGGAATCTCCTGGCAAGGAGGATTTGGGGGAGTGGAAGTGGCTCCAGCCAGAGCTGGGTGACCAAAGTGAAGCACAGAAATGTTTTCCCATCACTGTAGGGCCACCAGCAGCTGCCATGGGCTGTGACAATTCTGTCTTGTGCAAAATGCAAGGGCTGGGTCCCTCTCACCAAGAGTTTTGATAAAGATCAGAATTTAAATAAATCAGTTAAGGAGGGGTTGTTACCCCAGATGGTAAGATCTCACCCACACACCCAGGGCTGTATCACCCCGAAAATGATAATTTCCACACAATTCCCCAAACTGGCAATTCTGGAGGACTTTGATACCTCCCAGTGGCGAATCTCAGCAGAAAGAAGGTTCTGGAGGGGGAAGGAGGCAGCGTGGCAGAGCTCAGCAGTGCTCGGGGCTCTCGGACACTGCCACTGCTTGAGGTAGGAAGCTTTTCCCGTGTGAATGGGACATTTTGGGGTTCGTGGCATGGATTTTTGGAACTCTGAGTGTAAAACCCCCACAGTGGCAGTGCTCCCATGTGAATCTGTTTGCCCCCAGGATGGCTGGTGGCCCAGCAGTGATGGGTGTCTCTATTTGCTGTCTTAGAATTCTGCACATTTACGCAGCCAAAGGGCTGCGGGTCCCCGCGCTGGCGGCGGCAGAGCGCATGAAAGCCCTGCGGAGACTCGATGCCAGGGAGCACAGAGGAAAGGTAAAAAAAACGGGGCCTTTTTCTCCTGCAGATTGAAGGGCTTGGGGTGGGCATGGGTTTGGTACGGCTGGGAGCAAAATATCCTAAAAAATCCRGCTCTGTYCCTGCGAGGAAAGCTTRGCACTGATCGGCCTCGYTTAGGGGCAGGACCGTGAAATTAAGTGGTGTGGTCATAAAATTGGGTGGGATGGGAATGAGTCCGTTCATTTTCATCCCCTGATTCGTGGAGGGATATGAGAATATTTGTGTGTTGGCCTCGGTC
>NW_026623981.1:135866-138478 GCF_030028575.1 Malurus melanocephalus | reverse complement strand
TGCTTGTGGCTGTCACTGCCAGGCAGCCGGCCATCGTCCACGACCTGATCCAGGCGGGAGCCGACGTCAACGCCGTGGACAACAAAGGACAGTCAGCTTTGCACCTTGCAGCCACCTACGGCTACGCCCAGGTCCTCCAGGTACCAGGAGCTTTGTGGGTTTGATTGCTGGCAATGAAAAAAACCACAATAAAATGTTGTTATTGGTGTTTTTAAACAAAGGCAAGGTGGCAGTGAGGAGTGGAGGCTGAGCAGAGGGTCCTCGAGGCAGGAATTGGCTTCCCAGGGTGGGTTTATTTTTGTTTTTAGGGCTGCACTTGCAGCCTGCTGTTCCAGAGGGAAATCCTTTAGTGGCTCTGTGGGGTAATTGAAATATTTCTGCAGATCACAGCTCTAAACCCGCTGGTGGCAGCCCCAGTGTGATGCAGCTTGGAGGGACTCCCCAGACATGGAGTGTGGGGAGAGTGAACCCTAAAAAACCAGGGTGAAACCCCTCCCTGAGGTCACTGTACCCACCCAGGAGCAGAAATTGTGTCCAGGCTCAATCCAGCAGAGGAGAGATGAGATGTGACCCCGCAGGCAGGAACAGCATGGGCACAGCCTTCCGAACAAGGCGCATTATTTCAGATTTCATTCAAAACCTGATTGATGTGAGCAGGTTTTGCTTCCCCGTTGCTYCACAGATTTCTCTGCAGGCAGGAGMTGTGTGCCAGCCCTGAACARAAAATTAACACATTTAAAAAGGGAATTTTGGGAAGGGATTCCACAGCGGGGATTAGCACATGGGGTGTCTTAAACCCTTCCCTGCTGGCCTTAAAACTGAATTAWTAAAAAAACCTGCCTTGAGTGGTGGCAGGGCTGAGCCCAGGCAGATTTTTGGTGGCTGCTGCTGCGTTCCCTGGGGKCAGGGGACAGGTTTGAGGTGCCAGGGGGGATTGGCCGTGCTGGCACCAGCTCCAGCATTCGTTGGCCGTGCCCACACGTGCCCAGGGCCGAGCCTGGAGCGGGCAGTTAATGTGTAACACGGCCAGTTCTTTGGAAAACAGGTGTTCCTTGAGGAGGAAAAAAGGGTTTAGTCCAGATGATCCCGACAAAGCCTCGCAGAGTGCCTTGTGGTGGTTTGGATTGCAGGCTTGCTTTGTTTGCTTTTTCTTTTGCGGGTTTTTTATTTATTTTTTTTTTTTTTTTTCCTGCCGTGACATAAAAAGGGAAACGGGCACGGACTCGCTCCTTNTTTTTTTTTCCTGCCGTGACATAAAAAGGGAAACGGGCACGGACTCGCTCCTTGACGTGGTCAGAGCCATGAAAGGCTTTATGGTTTATTTGTTTATTTTGCTGGGTTTTCTTTTCCCTAATGGATTAACTATCTAATCTCTAATAATCAAGCACCTCAGAGCTACCTGTCAATATTTGATCTGTGCGTATTTTATTATTGTTATGAGAAGATAAGTCAAGCCCTAACCGTTCTGGTTGATCTTTCAGCAGGAGGATTCTGTCCCRAGCCTTGTCTAAAGTGACACAGATGAGTCAGTGCAAAAAATTCTCAGCCACTAATGTGAACATTTGCTTTATTCAATCAAAATAAATAAATAAATTATCTGTAATGATGTAGGCAGGGAGCAACTTAGCCCCATCAGGTTAAATCTATAATTTTCTTACATTAAAAAGTTCTGAACTTTTTTATTCTCTGCTAAACCCGAGCATTATTCATCTCCAGATCGCTGCTGATGCTTTTTCAAAACTCTGCATCCTCATTGCTGCAGCCACTGCCACAGGCTGGGGGTTTAACTTCACACGCTGCTGCACCCTGAAAACAAAAAGTAAATAAATCCAGCCTGAGAATTGTCASTGCTGGCAAACTTTTAGGTCATAAAATTTGGCAGTGCCTGTCAAGGAGAGATTTTCGTTTATCCRTGCCAAGGATCACTCAGAATAAACAGGGGCTGGTGTTACTGAGGCCTTTGCCTAATCCAGGGTGAAGTGAGGAGTCTGACCTGGGGGCATAGGCTGAGCTTTATTGTTCCCAAATGAGAATCTGAGAGGAAACTTGGGTGGGATTTAGGAAAATCGGGAACGTGATCATCCCCTGTGTCAGGAAACAAATTCACAGCACTGAAATCTATGTCAAACAAGGGCTTAGTTTGTAGGTAAATTATCATTATCTGATCTTGTTTGATTTGAAATTTTGTTARTTGTGACTGATTTTGGCTTGGACTGTGTTCTGCTGAGCTAAAACTCTTCATTCCTCCCCTGCCTGCAGGTCATCCTGTCACTGGGTTTCCCTCTGGATCTGGAAATGAAGGATTTTGAAGGTAAAAACCTTTGCCCAGGTATTTCACAGTGGTGTTAAAACCTGTGTTGGGTGTTTATTGATTGATTAATGCTTTTGGGGGTGTGATGGGACCCAGAGTGGGCTCAGAAACTGCACTCAGATACCACAAAATTCAAAAGTGCTGATGGCTCAGGGGGAGATTCAATGCAGAATCAGAGCTGAGAACATGCTGGAATGCCCCAAAAACTGCCCAGAGAGTCAGAGAATGAATCAGAGAAAGGATTGTGCCCCAACAGCACATGAAATGGGATAAATGATGGGAGAAATGCTGTTTGTGCCTC
>NW_026623981.1:129368-134461 GCF_030028575.1 Malurus melanocephalus | reverse complement strand
TCAACATAAGGCAATTTTTGTCAACAACAAGGTAATTTTTGTCAATATAAGTTAAGTTTTGTCAACAACAATATAACTTTTGTCAACAACAGGGTAAGTTTTGTAAGCCACAATGTAATTTTTATCAACAACAAGGTGGTTTTGACTGAGGAAAGGAGAAGCTGTGAATCTGAACTTTCTTTTCAACCCCAACCTGCATTTTCCAGTGAACAGACCAGGAAATTCACCTGGAATTCAGGAAATTTTCCAGTGAATTCAGCAGGAAAACAGCAGCTCTGTCATGAAAAGCAAGGCCCTGTCCCAGCAGGATCTGGCAGAGTGAGGAGGAGATAACCACAAAAAAAAAAAGGAAAGATGTGGGAAATCCTTGAGGAGAACCATGAACTTTAGAATGCTGGGCTGAGGATGGAACAGCTCTGCAGGGTTTGACCACACTGAGAGGTGGCACTTTAGGACACCCAGGATCAATTTATTCACGGGAAGAATTTATTCACCCAGGATAAATTTATTCATGGGAAGAATAAACAGACACAGCTCCTGTTGCTGTCGAGGGAGATGGGGATTCTCTCTATCTCAAATGGTTTTTTTTTTAGGTTTTCTGGGTTGGTTAAAGCAAACTGGAGCCRTCCCCAGCCTGCCCCACACCTCACCTGGGAGCAGTGCTGCTATCTCAACGGGCATCAGCTTCACCCTTCCTCCCAAACAAAAAATCCTGACATTCCTGGGGCCTCGGCTGAGACATCGCTGTGCCATCAGCGCAGCTTCGGCTGCCTTTCAGCAGGGCTGGGGGTGATTCTGGTGCTCCCTTCCCTCTGGAATCCAGAAAAGGCTGGGAATGATTCTGGTTCTGTCCTCCCCCTCTGAATTGGGGACAAGGCTTGGGGTGATTCTGGGTGCTCCCCCTCTCTGTCCCCTCCGTCTGAGATGGGGACAGGGCTGGGGGTGATTCTGTTGCTCTTCTCCCTCTCTGCAATCCAGGAAAGGCTGGGGGTGATTCTGGGTGCTCCCCTCCCTCCATCCTTCCCTCTGGAATGGGGACAGGGCTGGGGTTGGGGACAGGATTCTGGGTGCTCCCCCCTCTCTCTTCCCCCTCTGGAATGGGGACAGGGCTGGGGGTGATTCTGGTTGTCCCCTCCCTCTGTCCTCCCCCTCTGAGACAGAGAAAAGGTTTGGGGTGGTTCTGGGTGCTCCCCTCCCTCTGTCCTCCCCCTCTGGAATGGGGACAAGGCTTGGGGTGATTCTGGTGCTGCCCCCCTCTATCCTCCCTCTCTGAAATCCAGAAAAGGCTGGGGGTGATTCTGGTGCTCTCCTCTCTCCGTCCTCCCCCTCTGGAATGGGGAAAAGGTTGGGGATGATTCTGGTTCTGTCCTCCCCCTCTGGAATGGGGAAAAGTCTTGGGATGATTCTGGGTCCTCCCCTCCTTCCATCCTTCCCTCTGAGATGGAGAAAAGTCTTGAGGTGATTCTGGTGCTCCCCTCCTCTGTCCTCCCCCTCTGGAATGGGGACAGGGCTTGSGGTGATTCTGGGTGCTCCCTTCCCTCTGTCCCCTCCTTCTGGAATCCAGAAAAGGCTGGRGGTGATTCTGGGTGCTCCCTGTCTCCGTCCTCCCCCTCTGRRATSSRGAAAAGKCTKGGGGTGRTTCTGGGTKCTCATTTCAGCACCTGCACCCTCTCAGCCTGTTCTCCCCAGAGCATCCCATGTTTGTGTCCCTCAGGAAGGAACTGATCTCTCTGTCAGCTCCATCGCTCTCCTGGGAGGCAGAAAAAGGGCATTTTCGTTTGATTGACCCCTCCAGATTTCTGCAAACATATTTTGGGTTTTGCATGTGGGAAATGGCACCGAGTTTGTGTTTTTCTTGTGCCTTTTCACTGAATTCTTTCAGTATCTTTACAGATCCTCCAGGCAGGTGTGAGCCTGTCCAGGGGAGGCTCTGCTGTCTCTCCATCACAATCCTGGGATTGATCCTGCTCTGATAGGATCGCTTGGAGTCTTCAGTCTCATTGCTGACCTGTTTGGGTGTCCTGGTTTTATGATACTGGGGCAGGGGGAAATCTGATGGAGAGGTTCCCTAAAACCCAGCCTGGATTTTTTTAGCTCTTCCAAGAACGAAGAAAACAAGGAAAAAGTCATGTTGAAGTTTCCCCTGGCTCACCCACTGCCTGTTTTGGTGGTCTCATYCCAAATATATTCCCATGGGGTTCTCACAAGGAGAAAAACGTGGAAGTCTTGGGGTTTTTTTGACCTGGGGGATTCCTGGAGCCCAATGTTCGTGCTCTGGATATTGCCTCAAATAAACCCTGTTAAAGCCAATCTGAGGATTCAAGGCCAGGCATTGTCAGGTTGCTCTGATTTCTCAGGCCACGCCTGGATTTGGAAGTTCTCAAGTGCAGATCTTCCCATTTTAACAAAAAATAAAAAAAACCTGTAAAGGCCTTGTAACCATCCCTTGACTTTCTGGGATAATAAAATTGACAAAGATCTGCCTGTTCAGGGCTTGTAAAACATGCTTTGTCTGAGAAAAGCCATCAAAATTCTGATTTTATTTTCTGCTATTTTATTTTCTATTTTATTTTCTGCTACTTTATTTTCTACAATTTTATTTTTCTGCTGTTTCATTTTCTACTATTTTATTTTCTGCTACTTTATTTTCTACTATTTTATTTTTCTGCTGTTTCATTTTCTACTATTTTATTTTCTACTTTTATTTTCCACTATTTTATTTTCTGCTTCACTTATCCCTTCTGTCTCAGTGGCTGATAGGACCTGGAAACCATGTGAATATTTTTTAACAACTGCAATATTAACACAGACTGAAATTTATTGCCATTTCAGCCATTCCAATATCACGACAAAACCATGATTTTTTCTGAGAGAAAAAAAAAACTGAGCAGCTGCCTCGACGAGGCTCTTGCAGACCAAAAATACCTCTTTTTGTGCCTCTGTTTATCAGGTTTTTCTCATTTCCAACCGTTACAGTCATACCTGACCAGACAGGGCACAGATTTCTCCACGGTCTGGTGGCACCAGAGCTTTTCTTTACAGAATTACAGCAGCCACCACCTGTGTGCCACCAGCTGTGCCCTTCCTGTGCCATTCCTGTGCCATTCCTATGCCATTCCTGTGCCATTCCTGTCACCAGAGCCACCCCAGGCTCAGGGAAGAGCTCCACCTCGGGAATTTGGGAATTTGGAATTTTTTTTCCTTTCTGGGAAAGGGGGAAGAGGGAATGGAGGAGCACAAATGGGTCTGGTGGTGTGGAGCAGCAGCAGGAAGGGTTTTGTGGCTCCAATCCAAGTCAGTGTTTCCCACTGGAGTATTTCTGTGCTTGTTGCATCCTTCTGTTTTTTCCAGCAGCTCCTCGGGTCTCTGTTTCCATGAGGGTGTGATTCAGGGGGCATTTTGGAGCAGTTTTAGGGGCGGATTTCAGATCAATCAAACATTTAGGGTATGATTTAGAGGGGGATTTCAGAGCAGTTTTACGGCAGATTTCAGATCAATCATATATAGGGTGCAATTTAGGGGGGATTTCAGATCAATCATACATTTAGGATGTGATTATGGGGGCATTTTGGAGCAGTTTTAGGGTGGATTTCAGAGCAATCATACATTTAGGGTATGATTTGGGGGTATTTCAGAACAATTGTACATTTAGGGAACGATTTAGGGGGATTTCAGATCAATCATATATGTAGGATATTATTTAGGGAGGGATTTCTGCCACCAGGAATGTTCCTGGTTCAGGGCTGTTTATCACCCAAACCAAAGCATTAAGGCCCCATTTACAGCGCTCTAATAAAGAAAAAAAATCCAAAATTACAGACCTCCTGCCTGGTAGAAAAAGAGCAGAAATCCTCCCTCACCTGCTGGTGACAAATCCCACCAGAATCCTCCTCTCATTTCACATCTCCATTCCCGGGATGGCTCTGAGCAGACAGCACAGCTCATCAAGGGATTCATCCCGATTTTTTTCCTCCTTTTTCTTCTTTTCCAACCATTTCAGGCCCATGGCAACACCGCCCTGCACATGGCAGCTGCTTTGCCTGGTGACAAAAACCAGAGGGAAATGATCCAGCTGCTCCTGGAGCACGGGGCTGATCCCAGCATCCGAAATTTGGACAACGATCAGCCAATCCACATGGCCCCTCCTGGAAAAGCTGGGGATCAGGTGTGAGATTGTGTGTTCTTGCAAATATAAAAATCTTCCTGGTCTAAAATGTTATTTAGTTGCACGTGTGGAGATTAAAAGCTTCGATCTTGTATTAATCAGTTAAAATTTATGCTGTTTATAGCTTTTGTTTATGGCCTTTCTGTTCTAATTTATTAAGTACTAAAAAAAAAAATCCAAATCTCTCATGAGAAAATGTGACAGCAGAAATACATTTCTGTCACATCATTCTTTTAGCAACTAATTTTCTTCAGAGAAATGTTCCTAAAGGGTATAGAACTATCGAGAGGAACTGTACACTCTGTCCCCATGTGGTTCAGTTGGTGTTTTATGAACTTTTAGGGGTTTTTTTTTGTTTTTTTGGCAGGTCAGGCACTTGCTGAAGAAAGGGAAGGTCACTCCTGCACTCATCTCCTGCCACARAAACGCCCGATCCTGAATCAGCTGCAATTTATGGAGCAGCTTCCACTGCAGCTTTGCCTCCTGTAAAACCCGTGAGGATTTTCTGCTGCACATCCCTGCTCCTCCAGGCTCCAACGGGGTGGGATGTGAGCATTTCTCAACCTGTGAGCAGCACAAGATGAGCTTTCAAATGGTTGAAAACTCAATTTTGTTATAGAAGAATGTGAATAAACCCCAGCAGGGAGGTGAGCAAAGCCAATGGCTGCTTCTTAAATACGTTAATACTCAAAAAAAAGTTTGGAGCACAGCCAAGATTGGATTTGGCAGCAATTAAAACCCAAGGTGGCTGTAACAGGTTGAGAAATGCTGCTCTAAAATTGCTCTGAAATGCTCCAAGCTGTTCCTCGGGCTGGGTTTGGCACAGAGGGACTCTGGAAATGCTGAAAGCTCTGTGCTGTGCCATTCCCACTGCTCCTGGGAACGCAGAATTCCGAGGGGAAAGCCTGGATGGGAGAGCTGTGGGAAG
>NW_026623981.1:117762-127739 GCF_030028575.1 Malurus melanocephalus | reverse complement strand
TTGCGTCATCTGTTGGGTGTTTCAGTCTGGAATCATCCCCACCTCCAGAAAATCAGGGGAAATGTCCTTTTGGGAGGAATTTGGCTTTGTTGAAAGCACCACCTTGATGATGCTGCTCAGGTTTGCAGCGGGAAGAGCCCACGGCAGCCCCGGGGTTCCTCCTGCCTGAGCTCAGCTCCCCAAAGCTCAGCTCCCCAAAGCTCAGCCTGCTCTGAAGGCAGCCCCGACCCAAAAGCTGCTCCTGTTGGCTTTGGACTGGAGCCACCAGAACTGTTTCACACCCCTGTGTTTAAAACACCTTCCCCTTTCCCAGCTCCTGGCCTGGCTGTGGAAAAAATCAATTTAATGCTCAAACCTGTCCTGTGTGTTTTCTCTGCTGGGGTGAATTTCACTGATTTAAGCAGTTTATGCTCAACTCCTCCATTTTTTGTTGCTGTTTCGGGGGAAATGTGRCTTCTCTAACCTCAGCACTGCTGGCAGAGTGTGATATCCCTTTATTTGCACACTTTATCTCTTCCTACCTGTGGCTTTGGGTGAGCTGTTAATAACAAAGGCTCGCTATCACCAAACAAACCTTCTAAAGTGGTGCCTCACAGAAGCTGTCAGTCGGCTGGCCAGCGAAACTTTCAGATCAAATTCTTCAGTGAAGAAGCCGAAAATAAAAACTTTTTTCTTTTCTCTGTAGCTGTGGGTGATTTCTGGAGCTGTTCATGGCTTTGTGAGGGTGAGATGATCCCAGGGTTGGTGTTTGTCAAGATTTCACCCAGAAGAGATTGAGGAAATGCCAACCTTGCATCAGGGCTCTGCTGGAGATATTTCCTTTAACTCCTCTTTTATTTTTGGGGAGGATAAAGGAGGGAAATAACGCTTTTCTCACAGCCAGAAAATGCTGCAATCAACCTTTGAATGGCTCCTSCGTTGTGTTTTGTCCCATTCTTGCGTCAACAAGGTGTTGTGTCAACAGCCAGCGAGCTTTTACTTGTCCMGTGTCCCCTGGGGCTGTTGACAGCGGGGTGGGAGCAGCACCTCAAACGTGTTTGCAGYCTGTAAGGGGGATTGCAAAACCCCTGGAGGAGCAAGGGATGGAGGGCCGAGCTGTTTATGGGGTGGAAGCTGATCGAGATGGGAGATCTCGGTGTGTAGGAACATTTTTCTGGGAATTTCCTCCACTCTGGAGTGGTTTTTTTGGTTTTGTTTTTTTTTTTTTTTTTTTTTTTTTTTTTTTTTTTTTTTTTTGGTTTTTTTTTTTTGGCTGGATCAGGCGTTCTCCAAGGATAAGGATGGGGTTAACGGGGTGTGAGGAGCTGCAGATCCACCTCAGAGCAGGGGGATGCACAGCTTGATCGGGGAAAAGCTGGGTGCTGGATTTTCATCTGGAATTTTTATCTGCTGGAAAGGGTGAGTGAGACCTTTCAAAATCTCATCCTCACCTCTGTGAGAGCAGGATCAGCAGCCTGGATCGGCAGCAGAAGAGAAAACCGACTTTTAGCACGTGAAAAACGACCAGGCTTCAGTGTTTGCATCAAATTATTTATTGGTATCAAAAAGAGCTGGCTTCATGACAATGGTTTGATAAGGCAGCTTCGGATTTACTTAAAAAAAACGAGAAAAAAAAAATAAAAACCAGGAAAAAAACCCCAACAACAACAACAAAACACCCCCGAGCGCAGGAGGGTTAATGTAGTGACAGCATCGTGTAAAAAAACCGTGTGAGTAGTGAAGGATAATCTGGGCTGTGTTAGGCAGCACGACTTTGCATAGTTCATGGGCAATTTAATCAGATTTGGGGCGGGGGATGTGCAAACCGCCGGCCCCATTAGCTGTAGCAGATGTCSCAGCTCCTGTCCCTCCTGAAGAAATCCTCGGGCACGGGCAGGGCTGGCAGCAGCTCCGGGCAGTCCGTGCTGGGGCAGGGRAAGCAGTGGCTGTCCCCACGCTGGGCACCGCAGGCTGGGCAGCAGCAGGAGGGGCTGGGCAGGGGGCACTGGCCATGCCAGGGCCACTGCTCGCCCGGCCAGGGGGGGCTGGGGGTCAGCGGGGTGACAGGGGACAGCTCCGGGGGAGAGTGGCTCCATGGGCTGGGCAGGTCGGCTGAGCCGGGAGAGCTGGCGGCCTGGAAATTGGGATAGAGAGGGAAAAAAACGGGGGATTTCAGGGAAATGTGGCCAGCAGGCAGAATTCACCCACTGTGGTCTCTGTCAGCGGGTCTGGCTGCCCTGGGAGTGTTCAGCCCGTGGAGGTCTAAACCCAAATTTCTGTCTGTAGGGACAWTCCCCAGCAGGAACGTCTGTAGGGACATTCCCCAGCAATTTCTGTYTGTAGGGACATTCCCCAGCAATTTCTGTCTGTAGGGACAATCYCCAGCAGGAATGGGRCTGCYSTTYGCAGAAAACCTACAGAACCTCTAAAGGGGCCATTCCCTCCCCTGCAGCCTCTCCCGGAGAGTTTGGGGCTCCCCATGGGAGAGGATCAGAGCCCCACAAGCATCCCAAGGTCCTGAAAGCGGCCAAATCCCCACATCRCTGCTGCTCCACCCCAGGGTGCGACTCCTTCCCCCACTTTTTCCCCACTGGGGACATCCCTGGTCCCAAATCTCACCAGTCCCTGGTTAAAGCAGAGCTGGACGGGCTGGAAGGRGTCTGGGGTGTAATGAGGGGATGGCTGGAAGGTGCTCAGGGCTGGCTCCGGGGGCACATCGGGCTGCAGGCAGGAATCAATGAGCTGCTCCAGGTAACCAGGGCTTTCCTCGCAGGAGAGGCAGCCGGGAAACTGCCAGGACGGGCAGCAGCCGGGCACRGGAGGGATGGGCTCGGCCTCAAAAGGCTCTAGGAGAGAAGGGAAAGCTGCCAGGGACAGATAATCAGTGTCTGTCTTCACAAAGGGAGGTTTCAGCTCTTTCCTATGCTCGTTAACCCTGTGAATTTGGAGATTAAAATAGGTCCTGCAAGGGTAAGGGGAAGTTTTCAGGAAAGCAGAAGATGCTCACAAACATGTGAATAACTCAGGAATTCAGCCCCCTTGGCTATAAAGCTTTTAAATGCTGGAAACTCCTCCAGCCCCAGGAATTCTGACCCTCTGCCCTCCCTTCTGTGCCCAGTTCCAGCCCAAGAATGTGCCAGGCAGTGATTTGATGTGCCTTTGCCCCATCTCCAGASACAGAACAACCACACCTGCAGGAAGAAGGGGAAAACAGGAGCAGAATTTGCACTTTTATCTCCCAAACCAGACAAAACCCCGAGCAGGCCATGGGGCAGCGTGGCACTGAGACCAGGCAGCGTTACCAGCCAAAGGGCGAGTTCCTGGAAAGCTCAAAGCACACAGGGCACCTCACAATTATTATCTTCTCATAAAAACCAACTTTCCACAATTATTATCTTCTCATACAAACCAACTTTCCACAATTATTATCTCCTCACACCGAGTTCAAACACCCCTAAAGGCAAAGCCGTGTCCACCCGAAGGCATTGCAGGGTCAGGGTGGCAGCTCTGCTGGGTGTGGGAAGYGAGGAACACCCAAAATACATAAACTGGTGGAGACTTTCCAGCCTGGAAAGGCTTTGGCGTGTCAGCCCCGGCGTGGCTCACGTTTCTTTATTAACATAAGCAAATGGATTCCCAGCTATTGATGATTTCATGATTTCCTCGTCCATGCAATGTGCACCCTGACACCTGCCCAGCATTTTCCCTGTGCTCTGRCTGGGGAAAATTGAAGATCTGTGAGCCCACAGTGCCATCCCTTCACTCCTTCCCCCTTTCCCTGGGTGTTTTCATGCGGGAGGAGGAAACTCTCGGTGTTTTTGAAAATCTGGTGATTCCCTCACTCCTCTGGATGCTGCCGGGAGAGTGGGGAAAGAACAGAACTCAGCTCTCAGCCTGGAGAAGGCGCTGCCAGCAGGGATATTCCCCAGGGATGAACATCCCATCCTGAAGCGAATCCCATTCCTAAAGAGGAACCCCTGGAAWGGAGCGCTCCGTGCGCTCCCAGCGCCTCCTCCGCATCCCCCGCGCTCCTTTCAGGTGCTGATTGGCTGCTCCGAGGGTGGTGCCGGCCTCAAACCGGCCGGGAAAATTTGGGATTGGGGCGGGAAGGACCGCGTGGATGGGCTTTGTACCAACCTGGGTGAGGCGGAGACACGGGCTCGGGGAGCTGGATGCTGCTGCTGCTGCTGCTGCTGCCGCCCCAAGGAACCTGACAGAGAGAAGGGAAAGGAAGGAGCTGCGGCTCAGGGTGAGGTGAGTCTGCATTTCAGCGCAAACTCCGTGCAAAAACCTTCTTTCTCTCATGGCTGAGACCTGGAAATCCTCCCCGGTGCTGACAGAACGTTCAATTTCTGTGCATAATGCGATTTTTTCTCTGTGACAGGACTGAAAAGAGCAGCACCAGCCGGGTGGAGAGCCCCAGAATCAGCTCAGGGACTCTTTTTCCTTCTCTCCTGATCCCCCGGATCTGCCTTTGAAACCAACGCTGATTTCCAGGAGCGTGAATTCCACGGTGGAGGGAATCCCCAGGAATTCGCGGGGATGGATATTAACGACAATGAATAATTAACTAAAGACCTCTGCAGGTGTCCYATCACTCTGGATCGCTGTGGTTTGAGACCCAGCTCGCTTTTTTAAGGGATATTGGAAGCTGAAGCAAGACAGATCAGCCACTTCTAGAAAGAAGAGAGGGAGAAACCCACCCCAAAAGCAGCAGGAGTTTTGATTTTTTTTCTTTAGGGCCAGGATTTTACTCTGCAGATACAAATACAAATACTGTCGGGGTTTTTTTTTGGTTTTTTTCCCCCTCAGTTTTCATTCATCCAGACCTCCACTTCATTTCCTTTGTTCAGGATGCTCTCGAGTGAGCAGCTCATTTCCCTAGCAACAGCTTCCTACCACATCCCGTGCATTTAATCCATTAATATTCATTAATTCATTAAGCAGCGGCTCCTCTGGGCTGGGAGGGCCTTTTTTCCCTGGTGCAGATGCGAAACAGAGAGAGATGAACTCCCCAGGCTGAGCTTTTCTCAGGGCTCATCGTGGCAGCCCAAAGCCTCGGGGGTTTTGGGACGGGCGGGTCACCGAGGTGACTTCCCCCACTGTCACTTTTCATTTTTTCCTGCGTGGGCACCTCGGGGGTTGTGTGAGATGGGGGTGGGAAGTGAAAAAAAACAGCACCACGCAGCCCTGGGACAGCTGGCTGCGATGAAAAGGATGGCAGGAGCCGTCCAGAGCTTCCCAAACCCCAAAATTCTGGGGTTTGGTTCACCCAGCCCTCCCTGCCCGCGGCTCTCGGRCTGATTTTTGTGTGCAATCAGCTGCAAGGAGGCGCAGACGCTGAAATCTGAAAGCCTTCCAGAGCTGGAATGTCATGAACCAGGAAGAAATAACGATTTGCCGAGCTGTTTATGCAAATCCCCGAGTGGCTGAGACTGGAGGACTCCTACAAAGGCTGCAGGAGGGAATGAGGGTGCACAAGTGTGTGCCCACAGAGCTCCAGATGGGATGGAAATGCCCAGGTGAGCTTTTCATCCCGGAATGAGCAACATTTCTGGGGCAGCAGCTCTGTTTTCTCCCCGGATCTCTCCGTTCTCACTCCTTCAGGTCACTGCTGTAACTACTCTGAAATTCTTTCCCCCATCCTCACCATCCTCACACTCAGATTTCAGCCATCACATCGGCCCAGGAATTACAGATTTGGCCCAGTCTTGCCAAAAAGTTAAAAAAAAAAAATTAAAAGAGAAGATCCAAAGCAAACAGCTGAATGTTTTTACTCACTGCTGGACCCGTGGCCGCTTGCCGTGCTCTTCTCTGCTGCAGCAGCTCCTTGACTGTGATCTTTACCCTCACACCTTGGTACACCTTGGGCTTTCCTGGAAGAATCCGTGGAAAAACACTTTACAAGGAGGGAGAATCTCAGAGCAAACAGCAAATCCAGCAGGTTTTCAGGTGTGCTCTACGTGGAGAACAACTGGAGTTAACAGGACTGACTGGTCTCTGTTTGCAATCACACTTCACAGCGCTCCCCAACACCTGCTGCTCCAGCTTGTGACAAGCAGACACTCATGAAAAAGTTGCTAAAAGTTGATAATATTTAATAACCACACKTGTTTTGTTCTTCTCTGTCTCCTTCTCCCCCCTTGCAGCTTTCCCAAGCTCCATCTGGTGCTGCTGCTGGATCCATTTTCATTCCTAACATATTTGCCTCTCTCAGGACCTGKAAATAAATGTGGGAAGCACTTCATCTGGCAGATGAAGAGCAGGAATAAAACAATGGAAATATGTGGGTGGTTATSCAGAGAGCTAAACAAAACACAAATAAACCCACTGCTTTCCTGCAAAGCCCAGATTATCTCTTTATTCCTCTCATGTACAAGCCCTATTGATTTCAAACAAGCTTTTAGGGTGTGTTTAATCCAGCCTAAACCAACCAGCGATCACCAGGCACTACCTGATGAGGGATTTTTAGGACAGGAAATGATRAAGGATTTGCTTATTCTCAAAAGCCACTTTCACTTGTTGTACTCATGGTAAAAAAACTCAATGTTTTGTCCAGATTTTCTGGTGTTTTAATCCCAATCACCCGACGAAAGGAAACACACCCAGGGTGGTTTTTACWCTCCAAAAATGCCGGAGCAGGGAGCAGAGAGCCCTGAAGGAGGCACCAGAAATAAACCCAGGGCAGGGAGCGGCAGTGCCAGAGCCAAACCCAGCGTGTCGGTGCCACCTCCGGGCACGGAACAGCGCCTTCCCCACGGCAGCGATCCCGGCACAGAAACAGCGCTGCTTTTGCAGGGTTTGCCCCCCGAGCCGGGCAATTCTGCMCCCTGGGCACTGTCCCCTTTTCTGTCACCTTCCCCAGTGGTGCCCAGCCCTCCCGGTGCCCTCCTGGTGCTGCGGTGAGGACAGGTTGTGCCCCCGGAGCGGTGCCAGGGCTGCCCCAGGGCCGTTTGCTGAGCTGGGCTCAGCCGGGGATTATCCAGATCAGGTTTTGATGTTTGGTTTCCGCTCGGCAAAGTGAAGGTGGGGGAAATGAAGGGGAGGGAAGGGTGGGACTGAAGGGGAATCCCTTGGTCACCTGCAGCCATGGAGGGCTTTGGGGCAGCAGGGTCAGGGGACAGGGTGGGCACAGGGTGGGCAGGGAGCAGAGTGATGGGCTGGGGGTCAGGGAGAAGGGTCCTGGGGTAGGTCTAGGGGACAGATTATGGGGCTGGGGAACGAGGGAAAGGGCTGGGAGAATGGGGTGGGAGTCGGAGTGAGGAGGAGCAGGGTGACAAGAACAGGGGGCGGATTCGGGGTCGGGAGCGGGGCTGGGGTTCGGGAGCAGCGGGGCCGGGGCGGGCAGAGAGAGGAGCAGGGATGGCACAGAGAGGGGCAGGAAGGGCAGAGAGAGGGGCAGGGAGGGCAGAGAGAGGGGCAGGGAGGGCAGAGAGAGGGGCAGGGAGGGCAGAGAGAGGGGCAGGGAGGGCACACGGAGGTGCGGGGATGGCACAGAGAGGGGCAGGGAGGGCACACGGAGGTGCGGGGATGGCACAGAGAACTGCGGGACCGCACACGGAGGTGCGGGGATGGCACAGAGAAGTGCGGGGATGTCACACAGAGCTGCGGGGAGCGCACACGGAGGTGCGGGGAGGGCACAGAGAGGGGCAGGGAGGGCACACCGAGGTGCGGGAATGTCACACGGAGCTGCGGGGAGCGCACACGGAGCTGCGGGTCCCCTGTCCCACCCCGGCCGGGGGTCGCAGCGCAGCCGGCCGGGCAGAAGCCCCTCTCTGTGCCCGGCGCTGCCCGCAGAGCCCCGTCCCGAGCCGGCCCCGCTGGCACCCGGCTGGCAGCAGCCGAGCCTTCCTTCCCTCCTCCCTCCCTCCTCCCCGCCCTCCCCGCTGCCTCCTGCCTTGGCAGGCGGGATCGCCTCGCTCGCTCCCTCGCTCAGTGACCCCGGCGAACCCCGAAAGTTCCCCGGAGGGGGCTCGGGGGCAGGCGGGGGTGCAGAACGGGGCTTACCGGACATGGTGATCCGGAGCGGGCAGCGCCTCGCCGGGTGCCCGGTGCTGCAGCAGAGGTGGCCCCGGCCCCGGCCCCGCAGGCTGGCAAAGGGGGCAAGAGGAATCAGGCTCCGAATTTGGGGGTGAAGGGACCCGCCTGCCTGGCGGCAATGGCAGGTGGATCCCGACAATATTATTGTTTTATCCCCACGGGTATAAGTTTGAGTTTTTCTCTCCTAATGCCAAGTATTTAAAACCTCTAGAAACCAATGATTTGACAATCAATGATTGCGCGATACTTTCAATTTGAATATTCAAAGGCTCCACAAAATGGGCTATCTTTTTGTGGAAACGAGCACATCCCCATCGAGAAGAGGGTCTGGGGGAATAGGATTTGGTGGGGTCACCCTCCCCACCCTTTGCTTTTGGGACATTTGCGGGGTTTTACCCATCTTGCCCTGAACGAGGCAGATGCCTCCCAAGCAGCCSGGTGTTTTCCCCTCAGATGCACAGGCTGGGCTCCAACCCTCTCATATTTCATTTACTACCTGCTCTGAGGGCTCTCCAAGGAACCGACTYGCTTTTTGCACGTTTTTTCACGTTTTAAAGCTAAATTCTGAGGGTTTGGGGCCCAGACAGCAGCGGGCAGGCGTGGCAGAACAAAGAGGCTGCTCTGGGCACTCGAGAGGCTGAATCTGCCCGAACCCCACCCCTTCCCACAGCATCCCCTCCCTCTGCCGGCTCGCTGGGCTCATCCTGGAGCTGATTTGTGTTTTCCCCCCGTTCAGGCTGATTTTCTGTGCTGCACAAACCGGCCTCTCTTTTCTCCCAGCCCCAGCGCTGCCCTGCCCCGGGAGCTGAGCTGTCAGGGATCAGCGTGTGGCTCAGATTTTTGGGGTGACCATCACTTCACAGYATTAACTGTGGGGTTTGGGCTGTTTTTGAGGTTTTCCCTGGGGAGCAGAGCCCCTGCGGTGGGCAGGGAGTGCAGGCAGAGCGCAGGCCAGCCTGTTAATCATCTACCAGCACCTCGGGCTGGCTGCTGCYGCCGCCGCCGAATCTTTCCTTTTCCTTCCACTTGAACAAACAACACTCGATTCCTGCGGGGAGCGAGGCCCTTCCTGGCTCTGAAATGTGCCCCTGCAGCTCCCGCTGGGCCAAGCCTTGCCTGGGACAGCTTTATMGGGACACATCCCTCGGGGAGAGGAGCCCACCTGCCCCAGAGCACCAAGGAATGGGCTGGGCTGGGAGGGGCGGGGGGCTCCTTGAGGAATTTGGGGTGTGAAACTCATCCATTGCTGGGACTGCTGTGGGTGGGTAGAGCCAGGGGGCTCCAGGGGGCTCCAGGGAGTTTCAGGGGTTTCAGGGAGTTTCAGGGGCTTCAGGGGGCTGCAGGGGGATGCAGAGGGCTGCAGGAAGTTTCAGGGGGTTTCAGGGGGTTTCAGGGGGCTGCAGGGATCATGTTTAGCCCCTAAACACAGAGCAGAGCCTGCAGGCTGCCCAGCCCAGCCCTGGGTGCCCTCAGGGAACACGAGGCACCCGCAGAGTTCCTGCAGAGCCTCCAGAGCGTTTCCAGGCTGATAAAGACCCTGCCCTGGTCAGGAGCTGAGTGCCTGAGTGGGTCCAGCTCAGAAATCTGTCCCTGTTTATCCCTCAGAGCCTGGTGGCAATGCAGGCACGCTGACCTGGTGGCCCTGGTCATTCCCAGCTGAGATGGTCACTGGGATCCAGCCCGGCAGTGGTGCCGGCTGTGGAGAGGAACAAGGATCCAGCAGGACTCAGGTTTGGGGTCAGCAGGGCTGGCTGTGGGGCAAGGAGACCCAAAAGGATCGGGGGAACAGCTCTGGCTGAGCGGGGWTCACCCCAGGATGCTCCACGCCTGCCTCTCGTGGGACTGGGAGACGCTGTGAAGGCTCCAAATCCCCCACCAGTCCCGGGATTGGAGGAGAAAGGACAAGGAGGGATTTAAAGAGTCTGATCCCACACATTCCCAGGGCCTGGAATGCTTTT
>NW_026623981.1:113979-116791 GCF_030028575.1 Malurus melanocephalus | reverse complement strand
GGGAGGGGATGGAATCACCATCCCTGGATGTGTTTAAACAAAGATTGGATGTGGTGCCATGGTTTAGTCGGGATGTCAGGGATGGGTTGATGGAAGATGTTGAAGGTCTCGTCCAACCCTGGTGATTTTGGGATTCTGGGATGTGTGTTTGGGGCTCTGCAGGTTGCAGGGATGGTGAGATTTCCTCGGCACGGCAGCGCCCACACCCTGCAGAGCCACCCAACCACCGAGGCTGCAAAAACCCTCTGAGAAGAAATCCTCACCGGGAGGAAAAACCTGCAGGGCGCAGACGTTTTTYAGGCTGAGCTTTTTACTTGCGGCAMAATGGGAGGGATTCCTTTCAGGACCGACTAAACCCGGCGTGTCCCGGGGTTTGTGTTTGTGAGCAGGGCTCAAAGCATGGCACACCCGGCACTCTCTAAGGACCGGGTTTTAGGAAGGAGAGCAAAATTTCCTTCAGTGCCGGTCCGTTTCTCTCTCTCCTCAGTAAGTTCTCCTGCCTTCATAAGTCCCCCAGAGGGCATTTCCATCCTCCTTAGCCCAGGGAGAGTGCTCGGGGAGGTGCGGTGGCTCCGGGGGCTGCTCCGGGCACGGCTGGCTCGCCCTGGAGGGCTCGGTGGCCACGGGCACCAGCGGGGAGAAGCCGTAGGGCGAGCAGGAAGCGTAGCTGGGCGAGTAGTGGGCATCTTCCAGGGGGTGCAGGGGGTAGGGCTGGGCTCCAGGGGTCCAAGCCGAGCCTCGGAAAGGGGAAACGCCTCCGGAATCGGGCAGGGAGAGGCAGCTGGAGCTGGAGGAGAGCGCCTGCAGAGGGTCGGAGCACGCAGGGTCAGGCTGGCTGAGCATCTCGGGTGAACTCTGCTCCCAGGGCTCTCTCTGCAGGGAAACGGGGAGAAGGAAAGAAAAACTTTTAGGAATAAAAAGCCTGCGCTGGAGGCTGTGGAATGGCTATCCCTGGGAACCTCAGAGGGGTTTTTGTGGCTCTGGGGAAGAGTTTGGTGCTAAAATTGATAAAAGGAAGCATCCGTCCTGTTAGTAGAATAAAATCCCAGCAGGATTGACCCGCCCTGCACCCAGGAGCTCTATCCTGGGGGTGCGAGTGGAGCTGGCTCCTGGGATGGGGACAAGGGACAGCCTGGAGTCACCAAGGGCTGTCCCTAGAAACTCCAGGAGGGAGATTTCACAGAATCCCMGAAAATCCTGAGCTGGAAGGGACCCRCCAGSATCACCAAATCCAACTCCTGTCCGTGCACAGGACACCCCACCACCCCCACCCCGTGCCTGGGAGCGCTGTCCAGCTCAGGGCCACCTCCATGGGTGTCTCCAGTAGGAAAAGGCGAGGATTAGACGGGATCAGAGTGAAAAACCTTCCCCTAAAACCCTGCCCCAGCTGCTGTGGCTGCTCCTGAAACAGCCTCATCCTTCCCCCTTGACCAAACCCCGCATTTAACGGGGTGAGCTGTCCCCGGGGGATGGAGCCACTGACCAGCACGAAGTGTCCCGTGTCGCCGGGGAAGGATGGCAGCAGAGGGGCCGGAGCGCTGAAGAAGGAGCCGGTGCCGGCTGCGAGGGCAGGAGGAGCGCGGTGATCCCCGAACTGCTCGGACACAAAGGGCTCCAGGAGGGCCGGGCAGCCCTGAGGGGCAGAGGAATCGCACGGGAAGGGTTTGGGACCCAGAGGGGAGGAGTAGACATCGCTGACAAACTGCTTGGCGCTGTGGAAATCCAGCTCGGCCGGGAAGGATCTCCGGACGCCGTAGTAACCGGCGGCGGTGGGAGAGCCTGGGGGGCAGAAAAAGGGTTGGRAAATCGTCAGGAAAACTCTAACATCAGCCACGGGGCTGGGGACACCTCTGGGGGTGCAAAGTGAGCTCTTTTCTGGCCAGCATCACCCAGGAATCCATCCTGGTGTGAGCCCGGGTGCTGCTGGTTCTTCCYGCAGAGATTCAAAGTGTTGGGGGAAGATTTGAGGAGGAGGGCAGGGGGCTCCAGGGCAGCTCAGCCAGSCTGTGCTCCCTCCTGGCTCTGCTCCAGCCCTTGGGGAGGGGGCTCCAGCCTCGCTCATTTTCCCTTCTCAAGAGTTCAAGGGTCAGCTCCTGATTTTGTGCCTCCTTCTCTCTCCAGCTCCAGAGAAAATTGGAAAGCACAGGAGGAAAAGGAGGGATTCAGCGTGGCTGCTCTGCTGAAAGAGGTGGGAACCGCTTTAATTACTCTCTTGGAGAATTCCGTACAAGATTGTCGCTGTTCTTTTTTGGATTCTTTTAATTACTTTCCTCCTGGGCTCTCTCTGAGGGTTGGTTCCATGCCCTCTGCAGGAGAACAGCCAGGGCTGTGCCAGCCATCCCACCTGCATGGAACGGGWTCATCCGTGGAGGAAAAGCCTCACCTGGAATTTGGCCAAAGGGCGACTGCGCTGCGCCGGTGCTGCCCTGAGAAAGATAAAGAAATGTTTAAAAAATGACTTTTTAAAGCAATTCAGCTCCCTGAGAGCGTGGTTCAGGGAGGTGTTGGTATAATTCATGTGCATTCCTTGAGCCTGGGTGCTGTGGAGGGTTTAACTCTGTGATTTCCAGCTCGGGGGCATTAATGGATGTAGATAAGCAGAGATTGTGAAGGTGTTGTGCAGGGCTGATAAGAGGAGGAGTATCGAGATAACTGGCTTCTCCCAGGGRCCCTCAGTGCAGCCATTTCGGTGTTGGCACRAACCAGAAAGGTYTCAGTAAGGTGAGATCTGAGCCCTYGGGTGGCCAAAATTGGCGAATTTTCGGACGTGTTCCTGCTCAGCTCACCCGGCCCCTCCTGGCAGCAAAGGTGT
>NW_026623981.1:110220-113686 GCF_030028575.1 Malurus melanocephalus | reverse complement strand
CTGTCCCCTGTCCGGTTTGCATAGCGCAAACAGGAGCTTCCTGCCGCAGCAGGCAACCAAATTTCGAGGTTTGGATTTGAATTAAATTTGCCCAGCTCGGAGGACTTCCTTTTACTGCCCAGGGAAGGTTTGCAGCTGCTGCCTGCTCCGCCATGGAAATGAGCTCGGAGCCTGGACAGCTCCCCCGGGCTGCAGAGGTGGCAGGAGGTGRCAGGAGGTGRCAGGAGGTGRCAGGAGGAGCCCCTTGGYCTGTGGACAGAGCAGGGYTGGTGTCACACGGGCTGGGCTCGCCCTATCCCCAGTAAAACCATCCCATGCAAATCCTCTCTCAGCATCCAGGCCACTTYTGAGGGAAATTTGGGYAGTTCAAGTATCCCAAATGCTGCCYTGAGGGCCCAGGGGAKTGGGGATGTTTGGCTGGAGGGACAGGAACGTCCCTGGCACAGCTGGCACCCTCCAGCAGCGATCATTGCCGGTGATCAGAGCGCTGAATCTTTGATCCCATCTGTCCAACAGCTCCTGGAATTACTCCTGAGTGTGTGTACACAGCTGCAGGGCAGGGCCACAGAGGTGCCAGGAGCCACCAGGGCTTTCCCTGCCTGAATTCCAGAGCAGGAACCTCTCCTTGGGCTCCATCACAGCACAGCCCTGCCTTTCACCCCGCTCCTTATCAGCCTTAATCAAAACCTTAATCAGCTCATTTCCTCCCTGCTCTGCTTCCTTTCCAGAGAAATGGGGAGCCTGGATCTTCTGCGGGGTCTGCTCAGCATCCCTGGGGACAGAGAGTGTCCAGCTGCTGATAAGCTGGGTCCAAGATCGTGCTGATAAACTGGGTCCCAGATCATGTTGATAAACTGGGTCCCAGATCGTGTTGATAAACTGGGTCCCAGATCATGTTGATAAACTGAGTCCCAGCCAGCCTTGCCCCTTGCCAGGCACAGATCCTGGCTGGGATTTTTCCACAGAGCTCTGTTGCTCTGCTGCCTCCTAACCAACCGACAGAAATGCCTAAATTTAGTGATCCAGCTCGAAATAATGACCCAGAGCACCCTTTGGCAAAGTTTTGGCTTCAGGGCATCACCTCCTGGGGTCCAGTCTGTGCTAGAGCAGCTGRAGGAGCAGAAATTCTTGATGGAGGCAAAGTTCAGCAGCTGAACGCCCATCCCTGGTGCTCAGCAATAATTCCAAATCCTCTTAAAAAGCATCACAGGGCTTCACCTGGGCAGGTGTGCATCTCCAGAGGAGACAGAGATCCCTTCACCCCGCACAGGACAGCTGCAGCTTCATTCCTGTGCACAGCAAGAGCCACACCCTGCCTAAAGCCTGGGCCTGAGCGTTTTTTTTTGGTGCAGAATCCCCAATTTTGTGTGGTTTTCCCTGATTTCCCATCAGGAAATGGGCCTGGCTGGCAGRAAATTATCAAAACTTCAGCTCTGCYCWTCCCAGACCTCCTCCAGAGAGCTCCCCTCGAACCAACAATCACCGAGGGATCTTTTTCTGGAGCAAAAATCACCCTGAAACAAAAGATGCAGCTGAATTACCCCACATCACGGGCACACAAAGGGGTGCTCAGTTATCTGCCCCGGGCTTTGATTCGGGGTTTTATCCTGCCACACAAACAGGGCTGCTCTTCCAGCTGCCCTTTTCACGAGCAAATACGGATGTTTGCCCTGCACAATGATTTTTTGTCTCTCGCAGGCAACGAGCGAGCGGCCCGGGCTGATTTTGCATCAGATAGACACGCACAACTGCARAGCCAAGGGCAATAAATTGTGAATTTTACAGTTGCACGGGATTCCACGGCTGTTGGAGAGCACAGGGAGCAGGTAAACGGTGAGATCACCCCGCAGGAGCTGTTTTCTCAGGAAGGGCAAACACRGCAGCTGCTTCCTGCTGCTCCCCAAAGGGCTCTTCCCAAATGTCTGCCTGCTGGGAGCGTGTCCATCCCAGTGACTTCCCATGGCTCAGGGGGGTTTCTCCCTTCCTGAAGAGTTGAAGGATGTGGGGATGGATTTTTGGCTGGGTTTGGTGATGCCCAATTCTGGTTTCCCTGCCTGTTTGGTTTCACAGTTAACAGGCACAAAAGTCACAGCCAGAAAAATGGTTGCAAGTCACTTTGAGGTCTCTTTACCAAAAAAAAAAAAAAAAAAAAAAACCAAAAAAAAAAAACCAGAGGCAAATGGCTTGGGGGTTCTGATGCTTTTTCCCCCCTCAAAATCCATGTATTCTGCTGCCAGTAATCCAGGCCCTGCTCCCTGTTTTCCCTTCCAGGACCCAGCTCCTTTTTCCCTGTCAGTGCCCAAAGCTCCCAGCCAGTCTGGAAATTTGGAGATGCTGCAAAGGTGAGCCCCAGCAGCACCCAGGGAATGGTTTATTGTGCCCCTGGATGCCACCACATGCTGGCATCACACTATTGTGTCCCCTTCTGGGGACAGTGTTTCTTTTCTGGCTGGTAATTGTGAGAGAAAAAAAAAAAAAATAAAATAACCAAAAACCTGACAATGAATTGTAGGATCTGACTYGGGTTTCCTGTTGCCATAGAACCACTTTAAGAGGAAATCATCTCTTCCAAGCTGATGCTTGGCCTCCTTCCAGCCCATCTCATCCCTGCAGCTCCCCTGGCGCTCGGAGAGGAGCTGGAAGGAGCTCAGCGTTCGGGGAAGAGCTGCTATTTTCGGGGCCCTGACTTGTCCAAGCTAAAGGAAGTTCACTTGGGAAGGTGTCACGCGTAGGATGTGACAGGAAAGAGGGATTTAACATTGCTGCCAGGCTTGAAAAAGAGGGAAAAGAAGGGTTTTGAGGCATTTGAGGTTCACAGATGTAAAAAATCACGGAGCCATCAGTGATGTTTTGGGGCTGTGAAGGGTTTTTGGTGCTCTCCATCAATATTGACAGAGTCCCAAAGTGTCACTGAAGCAAAGGGGCGGATGAGCCGAGTTTAAGGGGTTAAAAAGGGGGGTGGGACTCACGCTGAGGCGGGAGCTGCTGCTCTGCTGGGATCGGGATCGCTGCTCAGCCAGCAGGTCCTTGACCGTGTGCTTCACCCGCACCCCTTGGTACACGCGCTTGCCGAAATCCGCCGGCACTGCGGGAACAACACGGGCGTTAGAGCACAGGGAGGAGCAAATCCATCCCCTCTGTGCAGTGAGGTGGGAAGGAAAAACATAAAACTGCAATTATTAATATAAAATTATCCCTCAGGAGCCCGTGAGTGAGAGCAAAGACTGGTGTGTCCCAGCACGTGTTTCTGTCCCTCTCTGCCTGCTGAGTTTGGGATTTTGTTTTTCCAAAGGGAATCCCAAATTTCCCCTTTGGGGCAGCAAATTTTTATTGAACTGTGGTTTTCAGCTGAGGGGTTGTGGATCAGCCCTGCTGGAGCTGCTGGATCCCAGCACAGATCCCTGCCAGCCATGAGAACTGGGAAGGGACCTGGAGGGATGGATGGATGGATGGATGGAGGGATGGA
>NW_026623981.1:68530-108530 GCF_030028575.1 Malurus melanocephalus | reverse complement strand
CATTAGGAAAGCACTTCCACACCCCCTGCTCTTCCACACAGGTTCTGTGCTGCTCAAGTCACTTCACTCTTATCCTCAGTTATTTCTCTGCCCAAATTATTTTAATTAAGCATTGTTCATCCCTCTAACCCTGGTTTGAAGTTATCACACAACAAAACCTGTCACTTCCAGGAGTGATTATTCCAGGAGTGATTATTCCAGAAGATTATCCAGAAAATTCTGATGCTGAGCTGTTAAAAATTCAGATATCTCTGCCACTGGCAGCACTGGGGAGAGAAATGCTAATTTAGGCCCGAGTTTATATAATTTCTAAGCAAATTGAATCTGATTTCACATCACTTTGATCCAACTGCCTTTTGAAAAAAAATATAAAATAAAATTGCCAATCCAAATTCAGTCTGGAGAAGGCAGGATATGCTAATGGATGTCATTAAATTCTTGGGGGATTTAAGTGTCCATTTTAAACAATTCTTTCTGCATTTTTTTTTAATAGGAGCCCAAGGATAGCAGAGTTTATTCCTTCCCTGATATTTTTATGGTTCAGTTTGGGAAAATTTGAGGTGCTGGGACTCACCAGTTTCCATTGTTGGTGCTGCTGACRATCCCAGCTCCCGGATCCTGCAGGAATTTGGGGAAGATCTGTCCCTCATGAGCTCCCCGGAGCAGAGTGAAGCCTGAGCTCATAATTCCCTGGGAAATTCCAGCTGAGCCTGGAGGAAATGAGTTTTCTAGAATTTAGGGATGCCTCCAAAACCATCCCTCGTTTGGGATTTGCTTAAATGCAAATCCCYGGATCCGTGTTTGAGCCCCATTTGCATGGTCAGAGCGGATCCTTCCCCAGGAGCTCCTTCCTGCCCAAACTGATGGCTCACGGATGGAAACAGAGGTTTATTGRCAGAAAAACTTGGCTTGGAGGGAAATTCGGGCAAGGAGGAGTGATTTCCTTACAGGTGAGGGATGAATGTGGCTGGAAAAATAAAAAAAAAAAATCAGGTTTGGGATGAGCATCTTCTGCTTTGGGAGAGTGAAATCCTCCATGAGCTGTCGAGGCCTCACTTTTGGGCAGGAATTCAGGAATTCTGCTTTTCTGGGAGAATTTCTGGGAGAAGAGGGCTGGGCTGGGCTTTGCAAAACTAAAACTGTGCCTTGGATTTTTGTATGAATATGTCATGAATTTTGATATAAAAATGACTCAATTTGGCCCTTTTGCTCTTTCCTGGTACCCAACATCTGCCAGGGTTCCTGGCAGGTATCAGCACCTTGCCCAATATATGGATTTTTTTATAAATATATGAATTTTTGTATAAATATATGGATTTTTGTACAAATGTATGGATTTTTGTACAAATATATCATGAATTTTTATATAAAAATGACTCAATTTTGTCCCTTCTGCTCTTTCCTGGTACCCAACATCTGCCTGGGTTTCTGGCAGGTAACAGCACCTTGCCCAATATATGGATTTTTTGTATAAATATATGGATTTTTATATAAATATATCATGAATTTTGATATAAAAATGACTTAATTTTGGTACCCAACATCTGCCGGGGTTCCTGGCAGGTAACAGACGGGGCAGGAGGCACCAGGTGGGTCCTGGCAGATGGAAAATGGCACAGAAAGCGTTGCTTTGTGGGTTGTGCTTGCCAGCTGCCTCCTGGCACCGATTTTTGTCTCTCAGGGCGGATATTTGTGTACTTTGGGGAGGATATTCGAGTTAAATCCCAGCTCTGATCTCTGTCTGGCCGGTCCAGGTGTTTTCTGTGCCGATTGTAAAGAAATGACACCGAAAACAACCAAACAGGGATGAAACAAAAGCACAGCCCGATGAAAATCTGCTTTCTTTGAGATAAAAATCCCTTACCTYAYGCTTTCTTTTCAAAAAATCATCCCRCCCAGATTTTCTGGCCAGTTTGGTGGGTTTGGGGAAGTGTTTTCTGTTCATATCTGGGGTGTGTGGTGGGATTTGCAGAAGTCATTGTGTGCTGACACGGCACGTTCTGTGCAGCCCCTTTGATTTTAAAAAGGCTTTTTTAATTTTAAAAAGGCTTTTTTTTAAACCTGTGCCAAAGCAAACGTTGGGAATTGTTCCTCTGCTTTGTGTAACAGAAGAGCCCGGGACGGCAGATGGAAGAGGAAATGTGTATTTAATTCAAATTTTAATCTGTCCGCTGATGAACGAGCAAAGAATTTGTTGAATTGAATTTGTTGAATTGAATTTATTGAATTGAATTTGTCGAATGTGTTTGTTGGAGGAGCTGCAGAACCCTTGGGTTTTGTGGTCAGTGTTGGCTGGGATGGATTTTCAGCGTGAGGACTCTTGTTTGGGCAAGGAATTGTTCTGGAAGCACCAAAAATTTAAATGAAAATCATGGAATGGTTCGGGTTGGAGGGACCTTAAAGCCCATCCAGTGGGCAGAGACATCTTCAACTGTCCCAGGGTGCTCCAGCCTGGTCTTGGACACTTCCAGGGATCCAGGGCAGGCACAGTTTTTCAGTGAGAAGCGGTCCTGGTTCCCGGGATGTTTGTTTTTTGGTGGTTTTTTTTTGTCCCAAATTCGATCGGGAATTAATCCCCGGAATGACCCCGAGCCCCGACAGGAGCTCTGTAGGAACCTTTGTCACCCAGCGCCGTTTCCCGCCGGGCGCTCTGGAGCGATCGCGCACCCCGCGGGTTCCATGCGCGCTGATTGGCTGGCGGGCGCGCGGCGCCGGCTGTGATTGGCTGTGGCGGGGCGGGCGCGGCGGTCCGTCGCGTTCCGGGGTCCCCCGCGGGGCTAAGGCGGGCGGAGCGGCGGCGGCGGGGCCGCGTCCCCTCTGTCCCTAAACTGTCCCTGAACTGTCCCTAAACTGTCCTCAAATTGTCCCCACTGTCCCCGCGCTGTCCCCAAACTCTCCCCGAACCTCTCGGGTCCCGCCGGGCTCGGGGCCGGTTCCATCCCCGCCATGGCGCCCGCCAAGGCCGGCGGGAAGGGGACCGTGGTTCTGCAGTGCGAGTGGCAGCAGTGCTCCTTCGTGGCCTCGGAGATGGAGGAGTTCTGCGGGCACGTGAAGCAGCACCTGCAGCAGCACCTCCCTGGCGAGCAGCGGCAGGAGATGGACCCGCTGGGTGAGGCGCTGGAAAAGGAGGATTTTTTTTGGGATATTTTATGAGGGGATTTTGTGGTGTCTGACAGGAGGGGACAGCCGGGGGAGACAGCACAGACCTGTGCTGCCAAGGTACAACAGGACAAGAAAAACATCGTCAAATTGTGCCAGAGGAGGAGATTCAGGGTGGACATGGGGAGTTTTTCCAAGGTCAGGCCTTGGCAGGCGCTGCCCAGGGAGGTTTGGAGTGCCCGTCCCTGGAGGTGGCACCGAGTGCTCTGTTCTGGTGACAAAGTGGGGAAAGGGCACAGCTTGATCATCTTGGAGAGCTGCTCCAAMCTAAATAACTCTGTGATTTTCTGACAAGTGAAAGCTTCTGGGGTTTTTTATCCTCTCCCTGTGGAAAGCAGTGCTGCAGGCCTGGGATCTCAGGGAAACACACTCGGAGAGTAAAGGGCTTTGGAGAGCAGATTGGCTTGGAGAGGCCCTTAGATCTCTGGTTTTGGGGTGCAGAGGGGCCATTTGGGATTCACAGGAGTTGTTTGGGGTGCCCAGGAGCCATTTGGGGTACAGAGGATCTGTTTGGGGTGCAGAGGAGCCATTTTCTTGTGTTGCAGAGGGCCATTCGGGGTGCCCAGGAGCCGTTTGGGGTGCCCAGGAGCCATTTGGGGTGCAGAGGAGCCGTTTCCTTGTGTTGCAGAGGAGCCATTTGGGATGCCCAGGAGCCGTTTGGGGTGCCCAGGAGCTGTCTGGGGTACAGAGGAGCCATTTGGGATGCACAGGAGCCATTTGGGGTACCCAGGACCTGTCTCCTTGTGTTGCAGAGGAGCCATTTGGGGTGCCCAGGAGCCATTTGGGGTGCCCAGGAACAGTTTGGGGTGCATAGGGGACATTTGGGGTTGCCCAGAAGCCATTTAAGGTGCCCAGGAGCTGTCTCCTTGTGTTGCAGAGGGGCTGTTTGGGGTGCCCAGGAGCCATTTGGGGTGCCCAGAAGCCATTTAAGGTACCCAGGAGCCATTTAAGGTGCCCAGGAGCTGTTCCTTGTGTTGCAGAGGAGTACACGTGCCTGTGGCAGAACTGTGGTTTCTGCTCCCCGGCGAGCTCCGCTGACCTGGTGCGCCACGTCTACTTCCACTGCTACCACACCAAGCTGAAGCAGTGGGGGCTGAGGGCCCTGCAGAGCCAGGCAGATGTCAGCCACTGCCAGCTGGACTTCCAGAGCCGGAATATCATCCCTGAGATCCAGGAGAACTTCCTGTGCCTCTGGGAATACTGTGAGGTGAGAGCAGGGGGAAGGGGTGGTGCTGCTGTGCTGCAGTTTCCCTGCACAGCTGGACACATGCACAGCTGGCTGCTGGCTCTCTCTGGAACAGCATCTGAGCTGCTTTTGATCCCTTCCCCCTGTCCTGTGTGTCCTTTTTCCCCTCAGAGGTCGTTTGACAACCCCGAGTGGTTCTACCGGCACGTGGAGGATCACAGCTTCTGCTCCGAGTACAAGGCAGCAGGGAAGGAGAACCACGTGGTGATGTGTGGCTGGAAAGGTTTGTGGGGGGCTGCAGGGCTTCTTCAGAGGGTTTTGTGGCAAACATGGTCGAGGAGAAGAGGTTTCAGAGAGCCCCTTGATCTCCAAAAATAGGCGTGTGCATGTTTTTGATAGTGAAATGTTCCTGCAGAGTTTCCTTTGGGGAATCCAGTTTAGTGCTGAGTCTTGAATTTCCCATTTCTATGTAATCAGTACCTTGGAGAAAAAGCCACTGTTTATTTATTTNCCCGCCGGGCTCGGGGCCGGTTCCATCCCCGCCATGGCGCCCGCCAAGGCCGGCGGGAAGGGGACCGTGGTTCTGCAGTGCGAGTGGCAGCAGTGCTCCTTCGTGGCCTCGGAGATGGAGGAGTTCTGCGGGCACGTGAAGCAGCACCTGCAGCAGCACCTCCCTGGCGAGCAGCGGCAGGAGATGGACCCGCTGGGTGAGGCGCTGGAAAAGGAGGATTTTTTTTGGGATATTTTATGAGGGGATTTTGTGGTGTCTGACAGGAGGGGACAGCCGGGGGAGACAGCACAGACCTGTGCTGCCAAGGTACAACAGGACAAGAAAAACATCGTCAAATTGTGCCAGAGGAGGAGATTCAGGGTGGACATGGGGAGTTTTTCCAAGGTCAGGCCTTGGCAGGCGCTGCCCAGGGAGGTTTGGAGTGCCCGTCCCTGGAGGTGGCACCGAGTGCTCTGTTCTGGTGACAAAGTGGGGAAAGGGCACAGCTTGATCATCTTGGAGAGCTGCTCCAAMCTAAATAACTCTGTGATTTTCTGACAAGTGAAAGCTTCTGGGGTTTTTTATCCTCTCCCTGTGGAAAGCAGTGCTGCAGGCCTGGGATCTCAGGGAAACACACTCGGAGAGTAAAGGGCTTTGGAGAGCAGATTGGCTTGGAGAGGCCCTTAGATCTCTGGTTTTGGGGTGCAGAGGGGCCATTTGGGATTCACAGGAGTTGTTTGGGGTGCCCAGGAGCCATTTGGGGTACAGAGGATCTGTTTGGGGTGCAGAGGAGCCATTTTCTTGTGTTGCAGAGGGCCATTCGGGGTGCCCAGGAGCCGTTTGGGGTGCCCAGGAGCCATTTGGGGTGCAGAGGAGCCGTTTCCTTGTGTTGCAGAGGAGCCATTTGGGATGCCCAGGAGCCGTTTGGGGTGCCCAGGAGCTGTCTGGGGTACAGAGGAGCCATTTGGGATGCACAGGAGCCATTTGGGGTACCCAGGACCTGTCTCCTTGTGTTGCAGAGGAGCCATTTGGGGTGCCCAGGAGCCATTTGGGGTGCCCAGGAACAGTTTGGGGTGCATAGGGGACATTTGGGGTTGCCCAGAAGCCATTTAAGGTGCCCAGGAGCTGTCTCCTTGTGTTGCAGAGGGGCTGTTTGGGGTGCCCAGGAGCCATTTGGGGTGCCCAGAAGCCATTTAAGGTACCCAGGAGCCATTTAAGGTGCCCAGGAGCTGTTCCTTGTGTTGCAGAGGAGTACACGTGCCTGTGGCAGAACTGTGGTTTCTGCTCCCCGGCGAGCTCCGCTGACCTGGTGCGCCACGTCTACTTCCACTGCTACCACACCAAGCTGAAGCAGTGGGGGCTGAGGGCCCTGCAGAGCCAGGCAGATGTCAGCCACTGCCAGCTGGACTTCCAGAGCCGGAATATCATCCCTGAGATCCAGGAGAACTTCCTGTGCCTCTGGGAATACTGTGAGGTGAGAGCAGGGGGAAGGGGTGGTGCTGCTGTGCTGCAGTTTCCCTGCACAGCTGGACACATGCACAGCTGGCTGCTGGCTCTCTCTGGAACAGCATCTGAGCTGCTTTTGATCCCTTCCCCCTGTCCTGTGTGTCCTTTTTCCCCTCAGAGGTCGTTTGACAACCCCGAGTGGTTCTACCGGCACGTGGAGGATCACAGCTTCTGCTCCGAGTACAAGGCAGCAGGGAAGGAGAACCACGTGGTGATGTGTGGCTGGAAAGGTTTGTGGGGGGCTGCAGGGCTTCTYCAGAGGGTTTTGTGGCAAACATGGTCGAGGAGAAGAGGTTTCAGAGAGCCCCTTGATCTCCAAAAATAGGCGTGTGCATGTTTTTGATAGTGAAATGTTCCTGCAGAGTTTCCTTTGGGGAATCCAGTTKAGTGCTGAGTCTTGAATTTCCCATTTCTATGTAATCAGTACCTTGGAGAAAAAGCCACTGTTTATTTATTTYTTATTTTAATTTTYTTCARTMATTTCTCCTGAATGTCTTCACKGCTGYGGGGGGACCGTGCTGGTTGTGCTGTGRTGATCCCACCCTGCTCTGTGAGATTTTTGGAGCTTTGCCAGCCAGAACAGGAGGCAGGAGCCGATTGTTCAGTGAGGCTGTGGCTCCTGAGCCAGGGGTGAAGTTCTCAGTTGTGCTGTCCCTCCCCAGACTGTGACTGCAGCTTCAAGGGGCGCTGCAAACTGCGGGAGCACCTGCGCAGCCACACGCAGGAGAAGGTGGTGGCCTGTCCCACCTGCGGGGGGATGTTTGCCAACAACACCAAATTCTTCGACCAYATCCGCCGCCAGACAGCCCTGGACCGTAAGCCTGGGGGCAGGGAGGGTTTGGGGAGCCCTGGGGATTGGAAATTTGGGTGTGCCACCTCTCCTCACTGCTCTCCGTGCTGTTGTCTCTGCTCTGATCTCTCCTGTCCCCACCCCTGTCCCCCTCGCTGTCCCCGCTGCTGCAGAGCAGAGGTTTCAGTGTTCCCACTGCTCCAAGAGGTTTGCCACCGAGAGGCTGCTCCGTGACCACATGAGGAACCACGGTGAGTGTTTTTCAGTGATTTCTCCTGTGTCTGTGTGAGTTTTTTTCAATAATTTCTTCTATGTTTGTGTGAGTTTTTTTCAGTAAATTCTCCTATGTTTGTGTGAGCTTTTTCCAATAATTTCTCCTGTGTTTGTGTGAGGTTTTTTTCAATAATTTCTTCTGTGCTTGTGTGAGTTTTTTTCAATAGTTTCTTCTGTGCTTGTGTGAGTTTTTTTCAGTAATTTCTTCTGTGTTTGTGTGAATTTTTTTCAGTAATTTCTCCTGTGTCTGTGTGAATTTTTATCAATAATTTTTCCTGTGTTTGTGTGAGTTTTTTTCAATGATTTGTCCTGTGTCTGTGTGAATGCTTTCTCTGCTGTGAGGGTACAGCAATGGTTGTGCTGTGGTGATCTCGCCCTGCTCTGTGGGGTTTTGCCCAGCCTCTGTGAGCTCTGCCCTGCTTTGGGGTGACGCCTCCCCCATTCTGTGCCCAGTGAACCACTACAAGTGCCCTCTGTGTGACATGACCTGCCCGCTGCCCTCCTCCCTGCGCAACCACATCCGCTTCCGCCACAGCGAGGAGCGYCCCTTCAAGTGTGACTACTGTGACTACAGGTGAGGGCCAGAGCTGTCCCTGTCCCCAGTGCCACCTCAGTGTGTGTGTGTTTGTGCTGCAGCTTTGCTCTCTCACCTTCTCACAGCTGCAAGAACCTGATAGACCTGCGGAAGCACCTGGACACGCACAGCAAGGAGCCGGCGTATCGCTGCGAGTTCGAGTCCTGCAGCTTCTCTGCGCGCTCCCTCTGCTCCATCAAACTGCACTACAGGAAGGTGCACGAGGTGGGAAGGCAGCAGGGTTTGTGTTGCTGTGCTCCCTGCTGTCAGTGTGCTCACAGAGCCCCGTGTTTCCTGCCGTGCCCTGGTGTGGGTTTGTGGGGTGCTGATGTCACTCTCGCTGTCCCCCAGGGTGACTCGGAGCCCCGGTACAAGTGCCACGTGTGTGACAAGTGCTTCACGCGGGGGAACAACCTCACTGTGCACCTCAGGAAGAAGCACCAGTTCAAGTGGCCCTCGGGACATCCTCGTTTCAGGTAGTGCCCACCCTGAGCTCCTCAACACCCCCTCCCCAGTGCGAGACACAGCTGGGACTGCGTCCTGTGTTGTGCTGGAGCAGAGATCTGGCAGTGCTTGGGCTCTGATGGGCTCCAGCCCCATTTCCCAGTGGCTGGGAGGCTCTGGGCACTAAACCTGCAGTGGGATCTGGCAGATCCGGGGCAGTGGTGCCATCACAGCTCTGTGGTGTGACACTTCAGAGCCCAGCAGGGGCCATGTGTCCCCCTCTGATTGCTGAGATTGCTGCATCCTCTCTGAGACGCTCCAGAGGGTTTCCAGAGCCCAAAAGCTGTCAGGGGAAGAGGTGGAGCAGAGGGGTTTGAAGGAGATGGGCTGGGGAGGTGATTGAGGCCTGGCATGAAGCTCAGAGGCTGCCATGGGGTGTGTGGGTTTGGGGCTGGGGGCTGAGGGGCAAATCTGTGCAGCACAGGGCACTGAAAGCTGSGGTGCTGTGCCCTGGGAAGGGCAGAGTGCCCGGCTGACCCCCTCCCGTGTGCCCCCAGGTACAGGGAGCACGAGGATGGCTACATGAGGCTGCAGCTGGTGCGCTACGAGAGCGTGGAACTGACAGAGCAGCTGCTCAAGGACAGGGAGAARCGTGGCGAGGCTCTGGATGGCTCCRGYGAGTGCCTGGTGCTGCCCGAGGGCGAGGGCAACCTGCAGGGCATCCTTCTGGAGCCACCAGCAMCCCCTGCCCCRGCAGAGAGCGGCGTGTCTGAGCCAGCCCCAGCCCTGTGCTCTGCTGGCAGCCCTGAGCCACGGCCCCTGGCAGCTGCCTCCTCCTCCTCCTCCTCCTCCTCCTCCTCCTCGGAGCAAGGAGCCAGCGCTGCCGGCAGCCCCATCATCCAAGTGGTGAACAGGACCAACGAGCAGGGCCACAGCGAGACTGTCTATTACGTGATGGCCAGCACAGCCTCGGAGGAGCAGGGCACGGGGGCAGGGCTGCCCGTGGAGMTGGAGGAGAACGTCATGGACAGGCTGCAGAAAACGGCGGAGGAGCTGGGCATCCAGATCGTGTGAGGGGATGAGGAGAACTCGGGCTCTGTGGCAGGAGACCTTGGGGAGGTGGCTGGGCTTGCCTTCCCCAGCCTCGCCTCGCTGGGTGCTGCTTCTGGGGACAGGGGGGTGTCCCAGGTGTGAATCGAGTGGTCTGAGCTGGAAAGAGTTGTCTGTGGGGGAGTAGGGATTTTCAGGCTGCTGCCAGCCTCGCAGGAGGTTTGGCCTGGCCTGGCAGGGTGAGGTGTCACCAGCTGTGCCCTTGCTGAGTGTTCCCCTGGCAAGAGGGGGTGTGGAGCACAGGCTGGGGCTCTAGCCTCTCCCCTGGGGGGATATGTGGCCCCAACAGGCCTGTCCTGCCCCGTTCTCTCTCCCCATGCCTTCATCAGCACTTCTGCACATCGTTTTGTGTCTCGCCTGGTGCTGGGAATGGTGTTTGCCTCACTGATCCCATAACCAGTGCTGCTCTCTGCMGCTGCTGTCCCTTGCAGGCCACTGCAGCACTGGCACATGGGGAGCTTCTTGCTGCTTTTGTCATCCCCTGGATTTCCTCCCCACATTGGGGTYTGGGCTCCTGGTCGGGTGAAGTGTACTTTGAGAGTGAAATAAAAATAAACCCCAGGCTGCCAGGCCCAGCAGTGTCTGGTGTGTGTGTGTGTGTGTGCCCAGCCCATCCCTGCCAGCTGTGCTGTGGTGGGAGGGTGGCACTGGGATACCTGTGAGGTGTGGGAGGTGGGCACTCAGCTGCCAGGCTCTGCTGGCACCGTGCAGCTGGCACTGGAGGGTGCTGCTCCCCCAAGGAGGCACTGGCAGGCCGGGCTGAGCTCTGGCACTCTGTTCCTGCTCTGGGGTTGGTTTTTGCTGCCTCCCCCGGGGCTGTCTGCTGCCTGCTCAGCTGTTTGAATACAGGGAGTAGCCTGGGCTTGTGAGCAGAGCCAGCTTGTCCCGTGTTGTCCTGGACAAGGACAGTGTGGATTTGGGGTCCCTGGAGTGACATTGGGGCTTTCCCTGTGCCCAGGGGGACTCAGAGRGGCACCTTGCTGGTCTTGACTTTTTCCCCCATTCTCCTTTCTCAAGCAGCAGAACCAAAGCTTTGGAATTGCAGGTTATTGGAGGAAAACACTTGATCCCAGCAGCTCAGGGGGAAGGCAGAGCATTCCTGCCTTGGCACCCAGCGTGGCCTTGCCCAGCCTCGCTGTCCCTGCCTGGCCCCTGCTCCCTGGGCCTTGGCAGAGCTGGGCTCAGGATGCCTTCGAGAGAAGGGCCCCGTGCCAGGTTTGCATTCGCAGCACTCCCAGCCTGGCCCTGGTTCCTGTGCTCCAGAGCCGTGGCTGTGCCTGCATCCTGCTGGGTTTTGCTTTGGGTGTGGGGTCTGGGCGCTGCTGGGAGTTGTCTCTTTAAACAGCGGCTCCGGGCGGGGTAATCTGCCAGAGATTATCTGCTGGGGAGAGGATTGGCATTAAAGACAATGTCTCCTCCCTTCCCCCATRTCCTGAGCATCCCCTGGCCTGGGGGTGTGTGTGGAAACCAAGTTCACTTTCTCCAGGGCGAGCAGAGAGGGGTCTGTGGGTGGAGGGCGAGGGGAGGAGGGCGGATGATGGCCCTGGGCCTCCTCTTCCTCGCCGTGCTGGCCGCGCCGGTCTCCTGCCAGGACCCAGAAGGTAACCAAGGGTTTGGGGGATCAGGGGCTTTGTGGGGTGCCCCAGAGCTGCTGGCACCAGTCCTCCCAGTAAGGAACAAGACCTTTGTCACATCCCTGTGCTGGCACAGGGCAGTGGAAGCCGGGGTCTGAGTGGATACACTCTTCACAGCAAGGGTTGGGGTGGGCTGGGATGAGCTTTTGTGGGCTCCACGCCCTCCCTGTGGGACGGGGCAGCTTTTGGGAACGGTGTCCTCGCCCCCAGCCCAGCCCCAGCCGGCCGTGCCCGCCGTGGCACCACAAGAGCTGGACACCTACTGGTCTGGCACGGCGCCCATCTGCGTSGGGGGCTGCAAGGGCAAGCACAAGGAGCTCAAGAGGAGCCAGTGTGGCAACGGCAGCTGCTGCTGGCTGGGCTACAAGTCCTTCTGCAGAGGTAAAGACCCGGGGGACGGGGGGATCCCCGGGGAGGCTGCAGAGCTTTGTGTCACACGCGKGTGTGAGCTCCTCCAGCAGCCCGGGGCAGGGCAGCCGTGTCCGGGTGGGGCTGTCCCTGTGCCCAGCCCTGCTGCCACGCTCCCCTCCCTGTCCGCAGTGAACTGCGGGCGGCCCGAGGCGGATTTTAACTCGGTGGTGCACGGGAACGACTGGTGGGTGGGCTCGGTGGTGCGCTACAGCTGCCGGCCCGGCTTCGTGCTGCTGGGGGACGCCGCCAGCGCCTGCCAGTCCGATGGCCGCTGGTCCCCCCGGCCCTCCTGCCTCCGTGAGTGTCACTCTGAGCCCCTGTCCCTGTCCCCAATCCTCTTGGCCCCGGAGGGCTCCGGGTGAACGCCCGTGACGGGCTCTGCCCTGCCCCGGCAGGGATCTGCCTGCGGGGCCGCATCGAGATCAGCGAGCGGGACATCACCGGCAAGTGCTCCTCGTCCTGCGGCACCCAGGAGCACCGGGGATCGTTCCTCCACCGCGGCTGCATCAAGATCTCCGCCTGTGTCCCCAAGCAGTCGGGCTGGGCCCGCTGGTTCCAGCGCTGTGACATCTGCGAGTGTGACTGCCATGTGCCCTGCGGTGAGTGCCATGCCCGCTCCCTGCCCGGGGCACGGTGGCACTGGAGATGAGGAACAAACAGCTCCAAATCCGCTGCCTTTGCTCTGCTCACAGGCTCCTCCAGGTAGAGCTGTGGCCTGTTCTGGGGAGGTTTCACCCTGGGCGCTGCTTCCCTTCGCCGCGTGTCTCCACTGCTGTGATCTCCGTCCGGCCCAAGGCTGTCATCGGGAACGGGAGGAGATGCTCCGGGCTCATTCCTGCAGGGCTGGCTCATCCCTGGAAGGGATGAGGATGTGTTTCCCGCTGCTGGACTTGGGGACAGAGATGGCAGCACCCATTTGCTTGGTTGTGCCCCAGAGGAGCCTCAGAYGCCTTTTAGGGGGAAGGCAGCGCATGTGCCTGCTGCAAAATCTGTGTCCCTCACTTTTCCCCATCAGGTAATTCCTGAGTTAAGAGGTGGAGCTGCCCCCTGAGCTTGCTGAGGCCAGCAGGAGTGTGGCATCGGTCCCCTGTCCCCATGCCATGGGCAGGGCAGCCTGGCCAGGGTCACAGCCCCCATTGCTGAGGGGTCCAGTGGGTCCAGCTGCCCTGCAGCCTCCCTGGGGTGCAGAATGGCCAAAGGTCTCATCTCCCAGRTGGAAAACCTTTCCCTTGGGCTGCTCCATGCACTGGCTGCTGCTCACGCTCCTTCCAGGGGTCTGTGGTCCTGCCCTGAGAGCCCCTTTTCCCCAGGGCCGGCTTCTCCCAGCACCTCGGGGCCACAGAGAGAGAGATTTGGCTCCAGCCAGGAGCAGCTTTGTGCCCCTTGAGGACATCTCTGGCTCCTTAGGATGCAGCCATGGAAAAGCCAGCAGTTTTATTCCCCCAGGGAAGGAGGAGGTGGTCTGGAGCAGACCTGAGGGCACTGATGAGGGAGCCACAGGACCAGGCATGGGTAATTAAAAATGTTTTTGCAGAGAATCACACAGGTTTTCCTGTCATGCAAAGAGGTTCTGCTGCCTGCTCTGGAAACACATGACAGAGCCAGGACAGGCTCCCTCTGCTCAGGGGACACCATGGGGACACAGATCTGGACAAGGTCCTAGCTGGGGATGGGAGGGATGGGAATGGGCAGGGCTCTATCCCTGCTTCCTTCCACAGTGCACTGACTCCAGAGGAGCTGCTGCTCGCTGCACGGCCACAGCTCGGGCCCAGCTGGGCAGGAGGGGCTCAGCAGCAGGGGGGACATGGCCAGGAGCCCCTTCTGCCYCCCTCAGGGAGCAGCCAGGGCTGTGATCTGTGATGGGGAATGCCCCGGGGAGGGGTGCAGAGACAACATGGAGCCCCAYGTGCCTTTTGCTCCATGAGGACATGACTTTAGATCTCCAGGAGGAGCTTGGCTCCACTGACAACTCCTCGTGCTCTACCCAGCCCAGCCCCACGGTCCTGAATCCTACCCTGAGCTCTGTCCCAGCCCAAAGCCGGCGAGGGGTGGGGAAAGCTCTCCGTGGCTCAACAGATGGTTTTTTTAATTAATACTCTTGCTGGTGCCACTCATTTCCATATGTCTTCGGTGGTTAAGTGCTGTGGTGGGTGAGAGGTGTGAGTAACAGCGAGGATGGAGCCAGGCGTGGTGCTGGGGGTGCTGGGGGATGCAGGTGCTGCAGGATGAGCTGCACYGGGGAGGGTTTGCTGTGGGTAAAACCCTGCAGGGACACCCGTACTGTGACCCTTTGTGCCCAGCCGTGCCCTCACCAGCCCTGGCCGCCCGTCCCAGGCCGTGCTCTGTGTGTCAGCCCTGCTTGCAGCCCGTGCTGCTCTTGGGGTGTCTGCACGGGGGGTTCAGTGGGGGCAGGAGCGGGTTTAGGGCTCGCTCAGGGGGGTTTGGGATGAAGGGGCAGCAGGGGGASCGGCGGGGGCTGTGTCYCGGCTGCGAACCRGAGCCRGCCCTGGGGTGCTGGGGGGTGCGGRGGCAGCGCTGGGCACCCCAGGAGTGTGCTCGGGGATGCTCGGGGCCTGCTGGCAGACAGCGAGAGAAATAGGGCCGGTCCCTTTAAGAGGATTTTTCGCTGCCTGGCAGCGCTGCCCGCCCGGGCAGCCCATCCATCCATCCATCCATCCTGCCGCCCATCCTGCTCCCCGCCCGGCAGCACCGGCCACGGGGCTGGCGGACAGCGGCACCCCCGAGCAGCCGGGCCCGGGGGGCTGCTGGCCACTGCGGGGCTTCCGCTAGCCACTGCGGGGCTGGGGCCGGAGCGCCCCCCGCCCGCCCTGCCCACCCAGCCCCGCGGAGGGATGGGGAGGAGACCCGGGGCGGGCAGCGCCCAGCCCGGCTCCCGCCTCTGAGCACCGGATCCGCACCGAACCGAGCCAAACCGAGCCGAACCGAGCCGARCYGAGCCGCCCCCCGCCCCGCCGGGCCCCCCGGGCATCGCCCCTTTGTCTGCGGAGGAGCCGAGGCGGGGGCGCTGCGGGAGCGGAGCCGTGCCCGCACCGTGCCAGGTGAGGCTGCGGGAGAGCCGGGACCCTGCCCGGGCCCGGGGGGGCTGGGGACGGAGGGGGCCGGCGGGGAGCGGGGATGAAGCAAGAGCATCCTCGGCAAAGCCTTCCCGTCCCCACCCCGCGCCTCGGGGCTGGGCTAAGCCGCCGAGAGCCGCTTGCGGGATTTAGCGCTCCGTGAACGCCCAGCCGGAGGAGTCAAGGTGAGCCCGAGGGCGCTCCGAGCCCGCTGCCCCCCATCTCCGCCCCCCGAACCCCCGTTCCTGCACCCCGCGGGTGCTGAGAGGGGACCCGCGGGTTGGGAGCCCCCACCCCTCCTTCCACCCCTCCTTCCCCGGGGCTGGGCTGGCTTCCTTCCAGCCCTGAGCGGGATCTGCAGGCAGCAGGGAGTGGGCTGGGGGATCTCCCGCAGCTCCCGGCATCCGGCCGCCCCTCGCCGGGGCCGGGATGAGCGCTGCAGCCGCAGCGAGCCGCTGAATGTAGGTTAGCGAGGCGCTGGCAGCCCGGGCTGGGAGGAGAGATGGGTGCAGGGCACAGCCCGCTCAGGCACAGCCCGAGCTTCTTTTCCTGCTGCCGGGGGGATCCCCGGACCCCTCCCAGCCTCTGAGAGCCGCGCTTAGCGTGCTCCCCACCCTGCTGGGCTCAGCATCCCCCAGGCCAGGCGGAGACGCGGAGCTCGGCCGTGCTGCAGCCGCTGTGGGAGCACTGCGGGCAGGAGAGGGCTGGGGCAGGTGGAGCAGCATCACAGGAGCGCTGGCCTGGCTCTGAGGCTGTGCTGGAAGAGCCCGGAAGGTGAAATGATGAGCCGAGGAAGGCAGGGAGGGAATGGCACCAGCAGAGCCCCCTCCCTGTGCTGTGAAGACTCTCCAGCAAACCCAGGGGACCCCAGGCAGCAGCTGAGGGTCCGATCGATCCACGATTGTTCTGCCCCTCCAGCGTGGCTCGCTTTGTCCAAGAAACCAGCTGGAATAATCTGCTTGCTTAGGATCTGTGTTCCCTGAGGCCAGGGCTGGCTCCTGGTGAGTCCTTGGGGACATCCAGGCACAGGGCACAACATCAGCTCCTGCCTCTCATCCTGCACCCAGCGTGACAAATGGGATCGGGGCTGGGGGAGCTGAGTGACCCTGCMGGCTCTGCTGCCAGAGCTGGACCGAGCTGCAGGAGCTGCATGAATTATTGACCAAAACAAAATCCTGCTGTTCCTGGCGTGGGCACCGATGGTCGGGTCCGTCCCTCCGGCCAGATGTGGGTGCCGGCCCCAGATGTGGGTGCCAGCCCCAGATGTGGGTGCTGGCCCCAGATGTGGGTGCCGGCCCCAGATGTGGGTGCCAGCCCCAGATGTGGGTGCCAGCCCCAGATGTGGGTGCCAGTCCCAGATGTGGGTGCCAGCCCCAGATGTGGGTGCTGGCCCCAGCTGAGCAGAGGGGGCAGTGAGGCCTGCAGAGGGAGAAGGAGAGACAGGACAGGCAGGGGGCTGGTCCCTGCAGTGCCGGGAAGAGGAGCCCGCTGTGAGCCGGGCCCCGTGCGCTCCCCACAGAGCCGCAGCATGGCGGARAAGGCCATGGATCCCGCCTGCGTCTCCATCGCCCTGGAGGACACCGTGTGCCACGCCGGCCCTCCGGACGCCCAGCTCCTCACCACCCACTTGAAGAAGGTGGAGAATCACATCACTGAGGCCCAGAGGTTTTCGCACCTCCCGAAGCGCTCCGCTGTCAACATCGAGTTCATCGACCTGTCCTACTCCGTGCGGGAGGGATCGTGGTGGAGGAAGAGAGGTACGAGCTGCAGGGTGGGGAAGGGCACGGAGGGAACCTCACACCCGCTCTGCCGTGATCTCACCCTGCTCTGTCCGAGCGCCAGGGGCTCTTTGTGGCTCCTTGTTTGCTGTGGGTGCCCGCGGGAGGAGGAGGAGGAGGAGGAGGAGGAGGGAAGGCTCGTGTCCCGCAGCTTTGTGCTTTTGCTGTGCGATGCCGGGGGAAAGCAGAGCGCATTCCAGGGAAACCTCCGGCCGGGGCTGCGTGGGGACGGGACAGAGAGCCTGGGGCAGCCGGGAGGGATGGGATGGGGTCCCCAGCACCGCAATTTAGGGGATGGTGGCTGTGTGGGGTGTGCCAGCAGCAGGACACCCCGGGGCTGCCCCAGCTCGGAGCCTGGCGAGGAGCAGCTGTGRTTTTGGGGGATTTCCTCTCCAGCGGTTCCTTTCCCCTGGCCGAGAGCTCAGGGAGGGGAGAGGGGAGGCAGATGGCGGCTGGTGGGTGGCAGTCTGCTTTAATTAGCGCTCTCGGTTAATGGAATGCCAATCAGGCAGCCCGATAAGATGGAGGGTGAGCTGATCTGCTGATGCTGGAGGCAGGCGAGGACGGGCGGGGACCGAGGTGACAGAGATGTTCCGTGAGGGGCTCTGCCAGCCGGGGGTGCCGGATGGAGCTCTGCCCCGGGCTCTGCAGCTCGGGAAAGCGAGGCACCGAAAACACCGCGAGCAGTGCCGGGATGGTGCCTCCTTGTTTCTCCGGGATGCTGAGGAAGCATCCCGGGAGGATCCGTGTCACAGCCACGGCTTGGCCAGGGCAGATCGCGCTGGAGCACCCAGGAGGGGACCCGGCTGCTCGCCAGCGGGCCAGTGCCCTGCAGGGAGAGAGGGGAAAAAACTCGGGTTTTTGGACCAGATGGGAGCAAGCCGAGGGGTCCGGGGGTCGCCGGGGGGGCGGTGAGAGCGCTGCTGTTCTCCCCTCGTTCAGGGGGAGCCGCGGAGCTGGCGGGGCTCGCGGTGGCTTTGGCCACAGCCCGCAGCTCCGGCCGCCCCGCCGGGCTGTGCKGGAGGTTACTGGCAGTCAATGAACGTGAGTAACCGCTGCGCAAGCTGCAGTGGCGCCGACGTGAGCAGCATGCGCGGTGCGGAGCCGTGCGCGCTGCCGGGGGGGCTGCCGGCCCTGCTCGCCCCGCTGTCACCCTGCTCGCCCCCCTCGCCCTGCCCTGGCCGCCCGTATGCCCGCTGGACCCCCTCCGCTGCGGGGTGCTGGCCCTGAGCCGTGCAGAGGGGGAGAGGGGGGTTCGCGGTGCTGGGCGACCTTCCCTGGGGATGGACGAGCCACCGGGGCGAGCCCAGTGAGGCGGGACTGGCAGTGCTCTGTCCCAGGCTGGATTTGTCGCCCTCGCCCCGTGGGGCACAGAGGGGACACATTTGGGCGAGGGGGATGCTCAGGCTCGGTCCGTGCCGTTGTCACCGCGAATGCCATTGTTGTCCAGCCAGGGCTCCATTTCAGGGGCAGCTCCTGAGAGCCCGAGGCTGTGCTCGTTCCTGACTCCCGACACATCGTGTTCCTTCTGCCAGAAAATGCTAATCAGCCGCGTTTAAAGCAGAGATAATTCCAGGTCTGATTAGCAGTGGCTGCTGCCGGGTGCCACAGCGTGAATGCCAATGAAGGAAGCAGGCGGATTGGGAACTCTGCCTGCTCCTCGCTGGCCCTCGCCCTCAGGGATCATCCAAAGGCATGGGCAGGAGCGGTGTCACAGCCCGGTAATCCTCCTTAGAGCCCTGTGACCCGACCCGGGCATTTCCCTGCTCTTTGCTGTGATCCAGGTCATGAGCTCGTTCAGCAGCGGGAATCWGTGGGATCAGCAGGGAGCAGGGAGGTGACAGCTGCTGTGGCTCTGGGGATGCTGGTGCTGCCCCTGGAGGTGCCCCAGGCGCTGGGATGGCATCACTGCCCCGGTGAGCCAAAGCCCTGCYGCTCTGTCCCTCCAGGGTACAAGACTCTGCTCAAATGCCTGTCAGGGAAATTCTGCCAGCGGGAGCTCATTGGGATCATGGGCCCCTCGGGAGCCGGGAAATCCACRCTCATGAACATCCTGGCTGGCTACAGGTGAGGCTGGAGGGATCCAGCGGGGCTGGGGGTGCAGGGCTGGGCATTCCCTCACCACTCTTTCCTGCAGGGAGACGGGGATGAAGGGGCAGATCCTGGTGAACGGGCGGCCGCGGGACCTGCGCACCTTCCGCAAGATGTCCTGCTACATCATGCAGGATGACATGCTCCTGCCTCACCTCACTGTGCTTGAGGCCATGATGGTGAGCTCTGGGGGCATCCTGTGGGCATGGGGCCTGCATTGATGGGGTATTTCCAAAATCCTTCTGTTCCTGCACCCTCCATCCTGAGCCGCTGCTCCTGAGCGGGCAGGGATGGAGCCACAGTGCAGCTGGGTCTGTTCCCTCCCTCTGACAGTCCTGTCTCCCTGGCCATCCTCTCCCTGCAGGTCTCTGCTAACCTGAAGCTGAGCGAGAAGCAGGAGGTGAAGAAGGAGCTGGTAAGTGCTGAGGAGGGTGRGCCAAAATCCCCTCATCTCTGCCCAAGATGGGGATGAGGGCACCGGGGGATGCCAAGGAGCTCCTGGCGAAGGGAGGTGGCAGGGATGGGGTGAAAGCCATGAAATCCCTCGGGTGTCTCGCAGGTGAACGAGATCCTGACGGCGCTGGGGCTGCTGGAGTGCTCGTACACCCGCACCAGCTCCCTGTCGGGGGGGCAGCGCAAGCGCCTGGCCATCGCCCTGGAGCTGGTCAACAACCCGCCCGTCATGTTCTTCGATGAGCCCACCAGGTGAGGCCTCAGGGGCTGCCAGCACTGCCTGACTGGCTGATGGGGACACTGTGGTGGCCAGGACCCTCTGGGGATGGTGGGGCTGTGCCAAATGGTGTTGATTCTCTTCTGCATCATTTTGCGAGCGGGATGCCTACATGGAGAGGCATCCTTGGGATGTTCTTCTCCCCTCCCAACTCTCCCCTTCTCTCTGTGCTGTCTCTTTCTCTCCCACCCCACCGTGCGTGGCTGCAGCGGTCTGGACAGCGCCTCGTGCTTCCAGGTGGTGTCCCTGATGCGCTCCCTGGCACAGGGCGGCCGCACCATCATCTGCACCATCCACCAGCCCAGCGCCAAGCTCTTCGAGATGTTCGACAAGGTTTGGGCTGGGACAGGGTCCCTCTGGCCCCCAGACCCAGAGAGGGGCTGGGGGAAGGGTGGGATTGCATGGCTGGGGTCTGGCACGGGTGCTCTGTGCCACCCTTGGGCAGGAGCGGGTGACAGGGGACAGGTGACAGTGCCCTGGCTGCCCTGCATCTGCCACATCCCAGCTTTGTCTCGCAGCTCTACATCCTGAGCCAGGGCCAGTGCATCTTCAAGGGCGTCGTGACCAACCTCATCCCCTACCTGAAGGGCCTGGGCCTCCACTGCCCCACGTACCACAACCCTGCTGACTTCAGTGAGTGTCCCTCGGAGGCTGGCGAGCTCCAAACCCGGTGCCCAAGCCCTGGATCTGCCCAGGTTGCCCTCAGGTTGCCCGAGCAAGATGCCCATGCCCTTCCTGTCGGGTKYTGGCTGGCTCAGCACCTCTCAGGGSTYCTGTCCTCCTCCACAGTCATCGAGGTGGCCTCAGGAGAATACGGGGACCTCAACCCCGTCCTGTTCCGCGCCGTCCAGAACGGGATGTGCACCATGGCTGAGAAGAAGAGCAGCCCTGACAAGGCAGATTCGTGCCCGACGTGTGGCACGGTGAGTGGGGCTCCGGGGAGGCTGGTGGGCCAGCAGGGACCCTGTTCTGTGACCCTGACMCGTGTCCCTGCTCTCCTGCAGGACGTGGATCACATCGAGAGCCACACGTTTGCCACCAGCACCTCCACTCAGTTCTGCATCCTCTTCAAGAGAACCTTCGTCTGCATCCTGAGGGACACGGTGAGGGCACGGGTTTGGCAGAGATGAGGAGCTCAAGGGGCTGTCTGCTGCTCCCTCGGGATGTTTTTGGGGTGCAGCCCCTCCTTGCTGAGCCCCCCCTGTGCCTGCAGGTGCTGACCCACCTGCGCTTCATGTCCCACATCTGCATCGGGGTGCTCATCGGGCTGCTCTACCTGCACATCGGCAACGACGCGGGCAAGGTCTTCAACAACACCGGCTTCCTCTTCTTCTCCATGCTCTTCCTCATGTTCGCCGCCCTCATGCCCACCATCCTCACCTGTAAGGAGCTGCTTGCCCCAAAATCCCTGCGCTGGCCCCGGCTCTTGGGGTGCCACTCCCCCAGGGTTGGACAAAAGGGGGGAAATGTGAAACAAGAGAAAAAAAATCAGGCAAAGAAGAGGGGRAAAAACTTCTGTTTGGCTGTACTGCAGTTTTAGCCTTTATTTGGCTATTTTAATTCTGGTTTGTTTTTTTTTTTTCCTGAGAAGTTGTGTTTTCTGCTTGGCCCCTTTGTTTAAAAAGCCCCAGCCCAGCTGACTTTCCCATRTGGGAAATTCCCACTTTTTTTCCCTGGTTTGAGCACCCACTCATAATGCAGGCAGTGGGGGTTACCTGGAGCATCTCCCGTGCTCCAGGGCGGGTGGGAGAGGGGCTGGAGCACCCAGGAACAGGGCAGGGTGCTGCTGGCTGCTCAGCCCTGCTCTCCCTGCAGTCCCCCAGGAGATGACCGTATTCCTGAGGGAGCACTTGAACTACTGGTACAGCCTCAAAGCCTATTACCTGGCCAAGACCATGGCAGATGTGCCCTTCCAGGTGAGCTCTCCGTGGCTGCTGACGCTCCCCCAGTGCCCCAGGCTGGCCCCAGGATGGCTCTGTGGGGTGAGGATGGYCATGGATCAATGGGGTGGTCCCTCTGTCCCCGTGCAGGTGATCTGCCCCATCGCCTACTGCAGCATCGTGTACTGGATGACGGGCCAGCCCCCCGAGGCCACACGCTTCCTGCTCTTCTCAGCCCTGGCCACCGCCACCGCCCTGGTGGCCCAGTCCCTGGGGCTTCTCATCGGAGCTGCTTCCACGTCCCTGCAGGTCAGGCGGGGCTTTGCTGTGCTGAGGAGAGGTGTAAGGGGTCTCAGAGCGGTTTGGGGTGGAGGGGAATGTGACACCCAGTGGCCTCTGCTTGCCAGGTGGCCACCTTTGTGGGACCCGTCACTGCCATCCCCGTGCTGCTCTTCTCGGGCTTCTTCGTCAGCTTCAAGACCATCCCCACCTACCTGCAGTGGAGCTCCTACGTCTCCTACGTCAGGTGGGACCCCAGCTCTGGCAAGAACCCCTGTCCTGGGCTGTCCTGGGGCTTGTGGTGACCTTTGGGCTGTGCTGTGCCCTAGGTAYGGCTTCGAGGGGGTCATCCTCACCATCTACGCCATGGAGCGYGAGGATTTGGAGTGCCTGGAGGACTTCTGCCCTTTCCAAAAACCCATCAAGATCCTGCAGGAGCTGGACGTGGAGGAGGCCAAGCTCTACCTGGACTTCCTCATCCTGGGCATCTTCTTCGTCATCCTGCGGCTCCTGGCTTACCTGGTGCTCAGGTACAAGGTCAAGTCTGAGAGATAAAGGGGCCCCGGTGCCGTTCCCGGGCCTGGCCTGCTGTCAGAGATGTTCTGCAGACGGACACGGTGCTCCCACAGGTCCCGGACCGGGCTGGAGTCACTGGGAGCCGCCAGCCAGGCCTGGCTCAGTCGAGAAGGGTTTTGAGACATCTCGGAACTGTTTTAACCTTTCCACACACTCTTCATTGCAAAACGTTTTGTACAGCCCTGGCATGTGCCACCCTCCCCTCCAGGACCGTGAGCCCMGCGGAGCTTCAGTCCCCTCTTGTCCCCGCCTGGCGCTGCCCTGGGGACAGCAGGGACTGTCCTGCGGAGGTGGCATCTGCGAATTGAGGCTGGGAGGAGCTGCTGGAGGAGCCTGGGCTGGGCTGGGCTGGAAGGAGGCAGCTGCAGAGTTGGGAGAGCAGCTAGTGGCCCCGTTCCTCGTCCAGCGTGTGAGTCAGAGCTGAGAAGAGCCCAAAGATGCAGTAGGTGAAGTTGCACAAGGTTTTAGTGTTTCCTGCCGCCATAGCCGCAGAGATTGCTGCGTCCCCTTTCTTTTCTGCGCAAATCCTCCTTACATTTTTCCCTTTTTTTCCTTTTATTTTTTTCTTTTTGCTTCTTTATTTTTCTTTCTATTTTGTTTTCCCTGCAAACCCCACCGCCTCCCAGTCTTCACGGAGGGGACAGGGAGCCAGCAGGCAGAGAAAGGAATTTGCTCTCTGCTCAGATTTCTGCTGGGGTGCCATCCTCAGAGAAGGGATCTTCAGGGTCTGTGGAATCCTGTTTTTTTTCCTAAGAAGCTGTGTTTTCTGCTTGGCCCCTTTGCTTAAAAAGYCTCAGCCCAGCTGACTTTCCCACGTGGAAAGTTCCCATTTTTTTTTCCTGGTGAAGGCTTGAGCACCCGCTCACGACACAGGCAGACCTTAGGGATGCTCCATCCCTGTTGTCTTTGGAGTCTGAGACGAGAAAGTCTAAACCAAACCAACCACGTGGAGARGAGTGACTGGTCCCTTCAAGGATTTAGGTTCCCACACCCTGCTGGTTCCAGGAGGCTGAAAAACAGGGCTGGGCTCAGCTGTGTCACCTCTGGAGCCTCTGCTGCAGGAGGGAGCTGGCCCCGAGCCCTTCCCTGACACCTTCCCTGGCACCACAGCAGGACAGGGTGGAGCAGCCTCGCTCAGCACACTCTGTGCAAGGAGGGACACCCGTGTGTGTCCCAGTGCCACCTCCCAGGGGACACTGTGCACAAGGGGATCCCAGCAGGGCCTGGACTGGAATGAGAGATCCCAAAGTGGGCACTCCAACCCGGGTTGGCTTTGCCCTTTGTGACTGACACCAGGAAAGGACCCCTGTTGGCACGGGTCTGTGGCGGCTGCTCTGAAGTGACACACCTTGCACAGGGACACCTGGCACCTTGCACAGGGACACCTGGCACCTTGCAGAGGGACACCTGGCACCTTGCTGGCTCTCTGAGCTGAGCCCAGAGCTGAGCCTAGAGCTGAGAACATCTGCACAAGGTGTTGTGCTGGGAACACAGCGCCCTACTGATCTGCACAGCCCAGGCTCTGTGGGTGTGCTGCCCCTGTGCTGCCCCTGTCACCACAGCCACGGGAACACTCCGGTTTAGTGAGCAGGGACACGGGGGTGGCAGCCCTGCCCTGCCCTGCCCTGCCCTGCCCTGGCAGGCTGGCCCTGGCTCTGCTGGCACTCTGAGCAGCCAGGGATTGCAGGGCCCGTGCCAGAATCCAGCAGGATCCTGGAGACTGAGCTTTGGCGTTGCTGGCTCGGGCTGGGGCTGCAGTCTGGCTGGGCTGGCACCGATGCTGGCACTCAGCAAGGTGCAGTCTCATCTGCCTGGAGGGCATCGAGGAATGTTGAGCCAGGGGCTCTCCTGCACACAGGACCCTGCTSCCCTTTCCATGCTGAGCACTGGGGTTTTCCCTGATTTTCACCGTCCGTCCCAAAATTCCCCCGTGCTCCTGGATATTCCTTCAGTGCAGCGCTCTGCAGTGGAGCTGTGCCAGCTGGAGGGCTGCAGTGTCCTGGGCACAGCCCAAGGGGCACGGAGCACTGGGGGACAGTCCCTGCATCTGCTCTGTCACGAGGTGTGTGGGAGGGCAGGGAGCCAGGGGATGGCACGGTGTCACCCTTCTCCATCTCCTTGTCCCTGGCAGGGGTGATGCCCTGTTCTGCCTTGCTCTTGGGCTGGGTCTAGCTAAGCTGGGCTGAGGGTTTTCCCTGGATGGACCCCACGATGCAGCCACTGGGGCTGCTTTGCACAGCTCCTGTTCCTCCCTGGCACTCTCGTGGTGGCTCCTGMGTTCCGTGCCCTGGTGGCACTGCTGTCCCCAGCACCGTGTCCTGCACCCAGCACACCCGGACACCCTCGTGCCATCACAGCCAGGGCCACCACTGCTCCCAGGAGAACAAGATGGACTAGTGCATGGAGCAAAAGGGCTACCAGCAGGCACCAGTGTCTGCCACTGCCCGTGTCCCCAATGCACAGGGAATGCTTTGTTGACCAGGCTCTGCTTCTTGCAGAGAAAAACCCCATGGAACAGGCTTCCCAAACTCGGAGGGACACTGTCCGGGATAGGGCAGCTGGCAGCACCCGCAGGATGCCCAGGAGGGCTCAGCACAGCCTGTGCCTCCTGTGCCACTGAGCTGCCCAGGTACCCAGGCACTGCGGGGCAGAGGGCCAGAACAAACCCTGCAGCTGCAGGATGGCTGTMCCCGAGCTGGGCACGGTGCTGGGGCAGGCCCCTCGTCCCCTGGGCAGCAGGACACAAGGAATGTGCTGGCACCAAGGGGCTGTGATGGGTGAGGGACGTGGCACGGGGCAAAGGCACCCTGGGTGCTGCCTGAGGAACAGAGCCAAGGTGCCACTGTCCTCTCTGTCCCTTCAAGGACAGTCCCAGAGGTGGGGAAGGTGCAGGAAATGCAAAGGGATGTTTGCACTGAGCCCCAGGCTGGCGTGGCTGGGCTGAGCTCCCGGGTTTAGTGCCAGGACGGTCCCTGCCCTGCAGGAGCACGGGGCAGGAGGGGCTGTGTGTGCCCTGGCACGGCACAGGGATGGGGAGCAGCGAGGATGCACTTTATCAGAGCAGGGAAGCAGAGCCGTGGGTGCTCCCGGCTGCAGGAATCCCACGGGAGAACGCGAGTGGATAATCACGAGGAGCGTGCTGGAGGAGAGCAGGCTTCTTCCCCCACTCCTCCTCACCTCTCCTGGCCCTGCCTTCCCTTGTGATGCACTTTGAGTGATGATGCTGGGGTTCAAGCCGTGCCTCTGGCTCCCCGGGAACAGCGGTTGAGCCTCAACCCACCAAAAACTGCTTCAGCCCTTTGGCTGTGCCCGGTTCTGCCTCTCCCGTGCTGTGATTGCAGGCACGCAGGGCTGTGGCCGCTCACCTCCACGCATGTCCAGGCCACCTTTGTCACACGCACAAGAAGAGCAAATGCTTCATCACCTGGCTGGGGTTTGCTGGAGGGGAGACGGGGCTAGAACAGGGAGGGGATGGGGCTTCTCCCAGGGTTTCACCCCTCTTCCAAATCAGGCAATAAAACAGTGTTTCCTTCTCACTGTGTGCGGACACCGTTTGTCCCGTCCCTGTGCCAGGGCAGCCTGGGCATCTCTGCGTGTCCCTGTCCCTCTGGACCCCGTGATTTTCCAGCCTTCACCATATCCAGGTGCAGAGGGGGCTGGACACGGGGGGACACGAGTGATCCGCGGGGACCACGCAGGGAATTGCAGGCATTCAAACCACATTTCCACAAGACACAGGGGCGAGCTGCTTTTTCCCCGGGACAGCTTGCCAAAGTACGATGCAGGTAACAGCTCAAAGGTGAGGGATTGTGCTGGCACAGCTCTGTTGTGGCAACTGCTCGGGGTGGCATTTGCCCAGGTCCTCCTGCCTTGTTGGGAGGAGGCTGTGAAGAGCTGCTGCCCACAGCTGCAGCCTGGCAGGAACCAGGCAGGGTGGAGGTGAAGCCCTGGGCTCTCCAGGCTGGGCTGCACACGCAGGTAAGTGCCCCGCAGGGACGGGGTGCCCGGTGCCAGCTTGCCGCTGGCGCTCACAGTGCCCAGAGGGTCCCGGGAGCTGCCGGGCAGGAGGAGATGTCGCGGTTTCTGTCGGTGTTTCTGAGATGCCAGCTGTACTTGTTGGATTTCACACATCAATAAAACTTATATTTATAGTGTACAGCCTGGATGTCTCCCGTTTTTGAGGGCACGCCGGTGAGGGTAAGGTGTTGTCTGGAATTTGGGGCGCTCATATGGCCGGGCAGAGTTACCCAGGGGTGATTCCTCCATCCCAACACCCATGGGTGGGCTGGCACTTCCCGGAACAGCATCCAGCGACAGAGAAAAGTGCATTCGGCCCCACTGTCCCTTGCTGGGCGGTCGGGGTTGCTCGGGGAGCAGCGGGAGGGCAGGAAATGTGCGTTTGTGTGTGTGTTTGTGTGGGCAGCACGTGTGTAAAACCACACAGGTGCGTTTGTGTGTGTGTTTGTGCGGGCATCACGTGTGTAAAACATGCACAGGTGCGTGTGTGTGTGTGTGCGGGCATCACGTGTGTAAAATCACACAGGTGCGTTTGTGTGTGTGTTTGTGCGGGCATCACATACGTAAAACTGGCATAGGTGGGTTTGTGTATTTGTTTGTGCGGGCAGAACGTGTGTAAAAAAAGGCACACGTGTGTTTGTGTRTTTGTGCGTTTGTGTGTTTGTGTATTTGTGGGGGCATCACGCGTGTAAAAAAGGCAAACAGGCGCTGCCGGACCCGGAGCCGGGCTCCAGCACAGCCTCCCCCGGTGCGGAGGGATTCTCTCCGGGGCAGCAGAACTCATCCTCGCAGGCTGCAGTTGCACAGCCGGGCAGCAGCCGGGGATGCAGARCCGCCAGATGTGGCCGGAGGAAATCCCCGCCTTGCAGCACATCTGGTAAAACCCCAAACCCCCCGATTCCATAGGTGTTGGGGAGGATGCCGCAGATTTCCCCAGCCCCAGCCGCTCTCCCATCCTGCTCGGGGAGCTGGCAGGCGCCGGCCGCGGGGCGGGACAGGGCAGGATGGCGTTGCAGGAAGTTCTGCYTGCAAAACAGCCGCCCCCGCACGGAGCCTGTGCCCGGGACAGGCATGGCAGCAGGCGGAGGGGCAGCTCCGGGCTGTGCTCCGTGAGCCCGGCGGCACCGGGGGCTCGGCTTTCCGGGCTGCGATCCTGCGGGACGAGGTAACSCCGCCGCCCCGGGCTGCGCGTCCTGCACCGGCACGGCCTCGGCCGTGGAGMGGGGCGCTGGGAGGGCACAGCGAGCGAGGGCACCGAGTGCCAGGGGTGCCACGGGGGTCCCCAAAGGGCTCCCGGACAGGGGGCTGCGGCAGGGGGGGCGGCACAGGGCTCAGCGGAGGGGCGGGGAAGGGGCTGGAAGCCGGGCATGGGGCACTGTGGGGTTTGTTTTGTGCCGAGGCACCGAGGTCGGGACACCCACGTTCAAGGTCAGCTCCKCTGCCCCTGCCCCCGTGCCTCAGTTTCTCCATCGGGATAACAGAAAAAGGGACTGTAAACAGYCTGGCTTGGGGGGGAGGTGTGAGCAAGCTGTCACCCTGCTCGGACCTTCCTCTCTCTGCKGGGCTTTGCTTATACCTCTCTCCCCGCCGTGCCTCAGTTTCCCGGGATGTCGGGGGCTGTGAGCACCACCCCTGCTCCCGAAGGATCGCCCTGCTGAGCTGGGGCGGGAGCCTGAGTCAGCGCCAGCACAGCCGGTTCTGCCGGRCCGGACCACGCTGGGGCAGGTGAGGCTGGGCAGGGCTCTGCTGCACCGCATCCCCACGTCCCCTGGTGCTCTGCTGAGCGCCCCACAACCCCTCACCGCATCCCCGCAGCCCCCAGTGCTCTGCTGAGCTCCCTGCATCCCCTCACCGCATCCCCACATCCCCTGGTGCTCTGCTGAGCGCCCCACAACCCCTCACCACATCCCCATGGCCCCTAGTGCTCTGCTGAGCTCCCTGCATCCCCTCACCGCATCCTCACGTCCCCCTGGTACTCTGCTGAACTCCCCCCAGCCCCTCACCACACCCCCATGGCCCCTGGTGCTCTGCTGAGCTCCCTGCATCCCCTCATGGCATTTCTGCAGCCCCCGATGCTCTGCTGAGCTCCCTGCATCCCCTCACCGCATCCCCACGTCCCCTGGTGCTCTGCTGAGCTCCCTGCATCCCCTCACCGCATCCCCACGTCCCCTGGTGCTCTGCTGAGCTCCCCGCAGCCCCTCACCGCCACCCCTGTGTTCCAGGTGGATGATGTCCCGGGCCATGCAGTGCCAGAGCTGGGCTCAGCTGCCTCGCTGCCTGGCAGGGAGCMGGGGGAGCCGCAGCGTGTGTGTGTGTGCAGCTCCAGTGCCAGGTGAGCCGGGCTCTGTGCCTCCGGCACCCTGTCCCTGCTGGACACCCCTCCCCAGATGTGCAGGGATGTGGGGCACCCGGCAAGGTGTGAAGCTGGTGGGGTGGGTGGGGTTTTCTGGGCTGGGCTGGGGGATGCCATCCCTGACCATGTTCACTCTTCCTCCCCACCAGGTCCTGCAGGCAGGTCYTTCCTCAGGAAGATCCTTGGCACGAGCAGCACCTCCCTCCCCAGGTACAGTCAGTGTCACAGGCTGGCTGAGCTGGCTGCCTTGGCACCAGGGACACTGCTTTGCTTCCACCTAGAAAAACACCCAGAGCCACCTCCCTGCCTGCTCTGACTCCAGCCCAGCTCCTCTGCCTCACCACGGGTTTTCTGGGAATGCACAGTCCCTGGTTTGCTGCTCTGCCTTCACTTCCCACCGTGCCCCTGCCCTGGCCCTGCGCCCTCCCTTGCTGTGGGGGAAGGAAGGGGTGAGCTGGCTCCTCTCAGCACTTCCCGCAGCCTGGCTTGAGATCTGCCCACCCTGCCCCAGGCAGGGCCTGGAGCTGCTCCTTGTGACACTCTCCGTCCTCCTGCAGGGCCTGTGTTCGCTACCAGGGAGGCTCCCAGGACAGCTCTGTCCAGCCCAGCTCCTCTCGCCATGGGCAATCCCAGCTGAGGAACGTGGCCTCCTCCGGTGAGTTTGCAGCTCTGTGTGGGATCCTACACAGCTGCTGTCCCRAGCAGTGTGAGGGTTACCCATAACTGGGTGCTGTCCCTTTCTGCAGTGGTTGGGGGCAGGAAGCTTCCCCAGCCCCTGCCAGGGAGAAGCCCTTGTGGTGTCCAACACCTTCCCCCTTCCAGGAGCCATCAAGAAGCACCAGAAGAGCCTGTCTGCATGGTTCAGCCACCAGCCCAATGAGGAGAGGCAGTTCGGCCCTTCCTTCTCGCTGGATGCCGTCCATGTGGACCCGGTGATCCGGGAGAGCTCCCTGGAGGAGATTCTGAAGCCGTCCCCTGATTTAACCATCCAGAACCAGCTCCAGCAGCCCAGCAGACGGGTTATCAGCCTCCACAATCTCTTTGACGTGGACGCCTGCGGGCGGCAGGTGAAGAACGTGGTGCTCTACGGCACCGTGGGCACGGGCAAGAGCACCCTGATCAAGAAGATGGTGGTGGACTGGTGCCACGGCCGCCTGCCCCGCTTCGAGCTGGTCATCCCCTTCTCCTGCGAGGACCTGTCCCACAGCCATGCCCACRTCTCCCTGCGGCGCCTCATCACCAAGAAATACCAGCACCTCCGGGACGTGGTGCCGGTGCTGGAGGCCTCCAACCTCAAGGTGCTCTTCATYCTCAACGGCCTGGAGCGCCTCAACCTGGATTTCCGCCTGGCTGGCACGGAGCTGTGCTGCGACCCCAACGAGCCCGTGCCTCCCTCTGCCATTGTGGTCAACCTGCTGCGGAAATACCTCCTGCCTGAGGTCAGTGGTGCCCTGCTCTGTGCTGGGAGAAGCTTGGGGGTGAGCCCAGGGCTGTTGTGATCATTATTTGCAGTCCAGCTTGGTTGGGAGCAAACAGGCAGCCTCCATTCATGGATGGACTTGCTAAGGTGGCCTTGTGTCACAGGTGGGACCTTTGGGGAGGCCAGGTAAGGTAATGATGGCTGTGATCTTCCGGGCTTTATTTATGTCTAGGAGGGAATGGGGAAAGTTCTTGTGTCCCCCCTTCCTGGGCCAGGTTTGATCTGGCACCCTTTGTGCAGCAGCTTTGTGAGCCCCAACCCCTGGGTGGGGTGATCCTTGTGCACCTATTGAACCCACAGCTGTGGGTTGCACACTGGGGAGCCACCAGAGCAGCTCCAGACTCACCCATGGCTGTGTCCCCAGGCCAGCATCATCGTCACCACGCGCCCATCAGCCGTGCGCCGCATCCCCGCCAAGTACGTGGGGCGCTACGCCGAGATCTGCGGCTTCTCCGACACCAACCTGCAGAAGCTCTACTTCCAGATGCGCCTGAGCCAGCCCGGCTGCACCGGGGAGGAGAGCCAGCCCCGCAGCCCAGCAGAGCAGGAGAACCTGGTGGAGATGTTGTCGAGGAACTTGGAGCGCCACAACCAAATAACGGCCGCCTGCTTCTTGCCCTCCTACTGCTGGCTGGTGTGCACCACCCTGCACTTCCTCTACTTCACCAGGACGGTTCCTCCCAGCCAGACYCTGACTGGCATCTACACCAGCTTCCTGAGGCTCAACTTCAGYGGGGAGGTGCTGGACAGCACCGACCCCACCCACATCTCCATGATGAAGTACGTTGCCAAGACGGTGGGCAAGCTGGCCTACGAGGGGGTGATGTCCCGCAAGATCTGCTTCTCGGAGGAAGACCTGCGCCAGTGCTTTGAGGTGGAGATGAAGACCGAAAGCGAGCTCAACCTCCTGGAGGTTTTCCGCAGTGATGTCTTCCGTTTCTTCCTCAGCCCGTGCGTGCAGCCMGGCAAGGAGCACACCTTCGTCTTCACCATCCCCGCCATGCAGGAGTACCTGGCGGCCCTCTACGTGGTGCTGGGYGAGAAGAAGAGCCTGGCCCAGAGAGTGGGGAAGGAGCTGTCCGAGGTCATTGGGAAGGTGAGCGAAGATGTGGCTGTGGTTTTGAACATCATCTCCAAGGTGCTGCCCCTGCGCTTCCTGCCTGTGCTCTTCAACCTGCTCAAAATCTTCCCTCGTTACTTCTCCCGGCTGAGCCGCAAGGACAAGGATGCCATTGCCCACACCATGGCAGAGGAGCTGTTCAAAGAGGAGGATTATTACAACGACGATGTCTTGGACCAGATAAACTCCAGCATCCTGGGCGTGGAAGGCCCCATGCGCCACCCCGACGAGGCCCCCGACGATGAGGTCTTTGAGCTGTTCCCCATCTTCATGGGTGGGATCCTGTCCCGCCGTAACCGCGCCATCCTGGAGCAGCTGGGCTGCTCCATCAAGAACCTGGCAGCCTTCGAGATCGCCAAGGCCATGAAGAAGACKGTCATCAGGAAGGGCCACAAGGGCCTGCCCCCCTCKGAGCTCATGGACTACCTGTTCTTCCTGCACGAGTTCCAGAACGAGCGCTTCACGGCCGAGGCCGTGCGCTCCCTGCGCGCTGTCAACCTCTCCTCCGTCAAGATGACCCCYCTCAAGTGCTCCGTGCTGGCGTCTGTCATGAGCACCACATGCCACGACGTGGAGGAGCTGAACCTGACCTCCTGCAACCTGGACAGCGGCAGCTTGAGGACCCTCTTCCCCGTCCTGCTGCGATGCAAAGCTCTCCAGTGAGTACCGCCTTCTCCTGCCCTCGGGCAGTGCTCSAAAATTGGGTTCTTCCCCACCTCTGCCCATCACAGGGGTTCTTTTTYCCAGGTATGGAAAAATTAGGGAAAGGCTTGTTTATCTTCCGTGCAGACCTGGGGAACTACAGCTTCCAACATGCACCACTCCTTGAGCAGCCTTTCTGGGGCACTGCATGCTGGGATTTGCAGTCCCAGCACACCCTCCCAAAGGAATTTTTGGGAAGTTCCCTGCAGCTCGTACAGGCTGAGCTGCCAGCTGTCCTGGCAGAGCCGGGTCCCTGTGGGATGTTACCCAGCATCCCGGTGTCACAGCTCTGTGCGGAGCTGGCTGTCCCAAAGGTGAGAGTCTGGGCTGTGCAGATGTTCCCACAGGCGTTCCAGAACATTTGTGGAGCTGCAGGTCTTCCTGCCGCCCAGGTGGTGGCGAGACGTGCTCGGCACAGATGGAGCGGGCTGTGCAGCTGGGCTGTGCCGCACTTCCTTCCTCCAGATGCTCAGGAGGGCTTGATGGATCCTTGATCCCTCCTCTGACCTTCACCCACCCCCTGAAGACTCCGCCATCCCCTTCCCCGTGCCCTGCTCCTGCTGGCACTAGCGCTGCTGGCTCATGCCCCGGTGCGGTGTCACCGTTCTCCCTTTGGGAGATGAAACCTGGACTGGCCTAGTTTGGGGAKCCCCGGGAGGACGGTGATGGGGAAAACGGAGCGGGCAGGGCTGCCAGGCTCACAGCTAACAGCCATTTTGCTCCTGTCACCCCCGTGTCTTGCTCTGCACCAGTCTGCAGCTCAACAGCCTGGGCTCCGATGCCTGCAAGGAGATCCGTGACCTGCTCCTGCATGACAAGTGCGTGGTGAGCAGCCTGCGGTGAGTACGGCCCCTGCCCTGCATGACWCTGCTGCTGCTGCCCTCCACGTGCCTCGGCCCTCCTGAGCTCCCGTGTCCGCAGGCTGGCCAACAACCCCGTGGGTGAGCAGGGAGCTCGGTACCTGGCCGAGGCGCTGGCCGGCAACCGCTCGCTGACCCAGCTGWCCCTGCTGCACACGGCGCTGGGGGACCCCGGTGCCGAGGCCATCGCCCAGCGCCTGCCTGAGAACCGGCACCTGCAGGAGCTCAACCTGGGCTACAACTCCCTGACGGACGCGGCGGCCCTGCGCGTGGTGGAGGTGGCCAAAGGGCACGAGACGCTGGACAAAGTGCAGTGAGTCTGCTCGGCCACATCCCTTCCCTTTTGCCCACCGGCTGTCCCTGTCCTGTCTGTCTGTCCCTCCCCTGAGCCCTCACCAGCGTCTCCTGCTGCTTTCCCAGCCTCTACTTCAACGACATCAGTGAGGATGGGAAGAGAGCGCTTGACAGCCTGCGCATGGACCGGGACGGCGTCAGRGCTCTGGTTTTCCTCACGGCGGGCACCGACGTCTCCGATTACTGGTCCCACATCCTGAACGTGGTGCAGAGGAACCTGCCCTTCTGGGACCGTGAGCGCGTCCGGCAGCACCTCGCCCTCCTCCTGCAGGACCTGGAGAGCAGCCGCAGCCAGACCGCCAATCCCTGGAGGAAAGCCAAGTTCCTGCGAGTCGAGAGCGAGGTCAAGAAAATGCTTGGGAAACTGCAGGACGGGACCCTCTAAGCTGCTGCCCATCCACCAGCCAGGCATGGGGCAGTGGAGTGTGCCCAGCAGCACATTCCCTGCGCCCTTACCTGCCTGGAGATGCTGAGTGGATGGTGCTGTGAAAGGTGCTGGGTGTGTGGGGCTCAGCCTCATCGGCAGGCGAGGCTGAAGTGTGGGAACGGTACAGAAACCAGGCCAGGAGCAAATGGGACTCATTCTTCTGGGCTTGTGGAAACCCAGCCCCTGCAGCCYGGCCAGAGCAGCAGCAGGGAGCGGGATTGGGGCTTGTTTGTGAATCTCTGGGGAGCATTAAAGTGCACCACTTTATTTTCACTGAAGCACGCTAGTGCCAAGACTTGATCTCATCTTCATCTCCTGGGGAGGAAGGTGGAGCCGCCCCTCCAGCAGCTGGAGCGGAGGGTTCTGCCCCTTGCCCATCTCCCAGGGCTGGCACGGAGCAACTCCCCTCTGCTCCAGTGCTGAACCGGTCACTGTTCCCCCCGTGTGTCCCCTGGAAGGCACCAGGAGCTGTCCCCAAGCGGGGTGTCCCGGGGTGCCGATCCCTGCTCCCAGCTCCGCTGGCAGTGCCCTGGGGCTGCGAGGGCAGGGAAGACGTCGGGGCTGTTTAATCATTAAACCTGGGGCGTCTTGGAAGAGGCGGGGACGCTTCCCTGCCACTTCACCCTGTACCTTGCTCTCTCTCGCAAGCCCTGCAGCCATGAAGCAAACAAAAGGTACGTGCCAGAGAATCCTCTGCAGACCCTTCCCCACACACACAGCCCCTGCTGCCATGTGGGGCAAGGCAGTGTCAGAGCAGCCCGTGGAAAGGAGCCAGAGGCGTGCAGGAAAATGTTTCGTTGTGGGGATGCTGCAGAGGAATCCCCTSTCCCTGGGTTTGGGGTTCCTTGTTCCTGAAGACATGTGGAGGGGTTTTGTAGGGAGGTGTGTGCTGGGGAAGGCCTCTGTCTCCATCTCCTGACTCAGGCAGCTCTGTGGGATCCTGGTAAACTTTCTGATCCCTCACTCAAAGCTCTGTAAACCCCCAGGACTGAGCTCCAGCTCCTGTCCCTTCTCTGACCCCACTGGGCCGGGCAGTGAGTGCTTGTTGGACCGGAGCAGCAGGAATTAGGAATGCAGGAGGACAGTGGTGACAGGACCAAGGAGCAGCCCGTGCTGAGAGACAGAGGGGCTTGGGGGKCTCTGTGGGCTCAGCAAACCCTTCACCTGGCCTGGCAGGCTCAGCCTGGGAGTGAACAAACCCTGAATGCTCGAGAGTGTGGGGTCTGCTCCCAGCCCACCAGCTCCTGTGCTGACCTSTCCTCTCCCTCTGCAGGGCTCGAGGGAGACAAGATGTCCATCATGTAAGTGCTGATCTCCCCTTGGCCAGGGGCTCTGTGGGGCTCAGGAGAGATGTGGGGAATGGTCTGAGAGGGAGATGCCCTCCTGGCTTTCCCCAAGGAATTGGAGGCASAGGCCCCAGCTGCTCCTTTCTGGGAGGAACAGCCTCCCCAAGGCTGGRGGAGGCAGGGGCAAGGCCATCCTGCACTAACGTGGCCTCTCCTGCCCTTTATCATTTCAGAAAATTTGAATTTAACCCCAAAGTTGGGATCGACAACCCTGCCTTGACACTGACTGAGGACACGGGTAAATAAATGCCTTCATCACCCAGGGTGTCCTTGTGTCTGCACGGGGTTGTGACACCAGGGTATCCTCGTGTCTGCACGGGGTTGTGACACCAGGGTGTCCTTGTGTCTGCAGGGGGTTGTGACACCAGGGTGTCCTCGTGTCTGCACGGGGTTGTGACACCAGGGTGTCCTTGTGTCTGCACGGGGTTGTGACACCAGGGTATCCTCATGTCTGCACGGGGTTATGGTATCTGGGCACTGCTGGGGTGCAGAGCTCTCCCACACTGGGCACCTGTGGGAGGTGAACACAGAAGGGATGGGCAGATGCCCAGCCCAGGATGGGGTGCAGAACTCGTGTGAGGATCTCTGCAGGGCCCTGCTCATGGGCTGTGCCCCCACACAGATGGTGAGGGTGTGGGGGAGCCCCGCTTCTACCTCCTGACCAAGGACAGCACAGAGACCTTTGGCTTCTGCCTCCACGAGGAGCTGGGCTGCCAGGGCCAYGTCATCCGGCAGCTTGAGCTGGGGGGGGTGGCCCAGCGCAGGGGGCTGCAGGACGGGGATCGCCTCCTCCAGGTCAATGGCCACTTCGTGGACCACATGGACCATGTCAGGGTAAGCTGGGAGCACCCCAGGGCTGTGGGAATGGCTGGTTCCTCCCCAGCTGGGGGCACAGAGGATGCATGACCCCTGCTGACCCCTGCTGACCCCTGGGACCCCAATCCCACCCCAAGAGAGGGGTGCCTGCCCAGGGCTCACAGCCTGGATCCTTCCAGGTGGTGCAGAAGATCAAGGCCAGTGGGAATCAGGTCTTGCTGGCGGTGCTGGATGGTGACTCCTATGAAGCTGCCAAATCCCTGGGCAGGGACCTGTCCCAGATGCTCCCGGATGACATCCGCCCACGCCTCTGCCATGTCGCCAGGGACAAAAGCGGCTTTGGCTTCAGCGTGTCGTGTCCTGAAGGTAAAGCAGGATCCTGCCCTGTGAGCATCCCCACTGCAGCACCTCACCCACCCCAAAGTGCCCCTTCTCCTCCTCCTGCTCCCTGCAGGCACCAAGGGCACCTTCCAGCTGTCGGTGCTGCAGGACGGGCCRGCGGACAGAGCAGGGGTGCCACCAGGCTCCTGGCTGCTGGAGCTGAACGGGGACAGCGTCAAGAGCTACTCACACACACAGCTCAGCAAAAAGGTGCCTGCTCCCGGCCTGGGGGGTGAGGGATSGGGCTGGCAGTGTCACTGAGGGCCCCGTGCTTCCATCCAGCTCAAGCAGAGCGGCAACAAGGTGACGCTGCTGGTGGCATCCAGCGCCGTGGAGGAGTTCTACCGCCTGCGGGGCCTGCGGGTCACGGCCGCCCTGGCAGACACCTCCTGGCTGCCCTTCAAGGTCCGGGAGCTGCACCTGGTGAAGGGTCCGGCTGGCTATGGGTTCCTGCTCAAGGAGGATGACTGCAGCTCGGGGGGCATAGGTGAGGGGGCGGTTTTTACCTGAGCAAGGCATGGCTGAGGGGCAGGAAGAGCTGCCAGCCCCATGTCCCTACCTGCACATGGGGGTCAGCAGAGGCTGTTCCCCTCTGTGAGCATCTCCCCCTCCCTGTGCCCGGCTCTGGCAGGCCAGTTCCTGTGGGATGTGGATGTGGGGCTGCCAGCTGAGCAGGCTGGGATGAAGGAAGGGGATCGTGTGCTGGCTGTGAACGGAGAGAGCATCGAGGGGCTGGACCAYGAGCAGACCGTGCACAGGATCCGCGCCCACGAGGACCAGGTGACGCTGCTGGTCATTGACCCCGCTGGTGATGAGTTCTTCCACTCGGTAGGTTTGGGGAGCTGTGGGGCTGCATGTCCTTCACAGGGGCTGTGCATCCATCCCTCTTTTACCCTTCTAGATTGGGCTGTCCCCTCTGCAGTTCTTTGAGGACAGTGACCCCGCCTCAGGCTCCTGCACGCCCTCCCTGCCCTCTCGCAGCGGCTCCCCTGCGCTCTGTCACGTTGAGGTGGGACCAAAGGGACCCATGTCCTGGCTGATGGCTGCTGCCAACAGCATTGAGATCATCCAGGTAACTCCTCAGGGCAGAGCTTGCAGCCTGGCAGTGCTCTGAGTCCTGTCTCCCTGCCCATCCTAATATTTTCCTGGCACCAGGAAGAGAATGTGTAGTCCCCTGGGCCACAGGGGCCAGGCACAAAGACCCCTCCAATGTGTGTCCCCSCAGAGCCAGCGCCAGGAGGAGCAGAGGAAGCTGTGCCAGGCGTTCTAACAGCCCAGGAGCCTCTGGACAGGCTCCCCCACTCAGCACCTCCACCCAGGCCAAGCCCAGCYCCTCGGGCCACAGCACTGCTCAGCATGGACCCTGCACACGCAGCTCCTGTGTCTCCATGCCTGGCTCACAGCATGACACTCCCAGGGACTCGTCTCTGCTCACCGAGGCCGGCTCCGAGCTTTTATCAAGCACAGTGGCAGCTCCTCGAACCCTGAAGACAGACCTGTGTCTTTGCCTGCCCAGCTACCTCCAGGGATTTCTCAGGACATTGCACTGAAGCCCTTGCCCAGTTCCCAGGAGAGCTGAGGCATTGCCCTCTGCACCATGGCCCAGGGCATTTGAGGGCTGGCTCAGATTTGCACGTGCATGGACACCTCTTGCGTTTCTTCCCTCATCCTCACCCTGAACCTGTGGGCAGTGAGTGTCCACCACTGCACTGTTCCTGCACCACCCTTTTGGGGTGTGATTAAAGGACAAATCCACACTGCTGCTTGTGTGGGTGATGTTATAGACAGCACTCCCAGGGCCAATCCATCCTCTCTTCTCAATCCTGGAGTGGGCAGTGGATGTGGGAAGCTCTCGAGGTGTGCTGTTGAGGAGGTAGGGGCTAAGAGCCATCCCAGGAGCCCCTGGGAACTGTAATTCCTGAATTTTGAGGGCAAACTCCTGCAGGCATCCCTGGTGCTCCATGGTCATTCCTGAGAGTTCTTTCTCCTTACAGCAGGAGCATCATGCACTGCCAGGGCTGTGACAATGCTGAGTGAGGGGGACAGGGGGGATCCCAGCAGGGGAARTTTCATCGCTCTGCCATGCGTGGGAGAGCAAAAACGAGCACGGAGTTTTGCATGTGGCCAAGAACCACAGACCTCTGGCTGAGGTTTTAYCTCGGCCCCTTCTCGAGAGCGAACGGAAACGCGATAATGGAGCATCGCCCCACCAGGCAGGGAAGTCTCTGCCTCTGTGGTCTCCTCTGAGCTCAGTGCAGCCATCTGAGGTGCAAGGAGGTTTTTCCAGAGCTTTTTGGAGCTGACAGCTCGGGAGGGAGCAGGGCTGACCAGCTGSAGGGTGCTTTGGGGCTGAATGGGTGAGGGAGAGGTGGGGAAAGCTTGGCTGGGTGCCCCCAACAGCACCAAGGTGTGGGGTCCCTGCACCTGYCCCAACAGTCCCAAGTGAAACAGTGCCAGGTGAAACCCTCCCAACAGTGCCAAGTGAGACAGTCAGAACAGTCCCAGGCAAAATCAACCTTTGCTTGAAGTCTCAGACATAGCTGCAGCCCCGACGTGGCRTGAATCATGCCCAGGGAAGCAGATAGTCTGGAATGCAATTGCTCAAGAGTGTTCCCTGATCTTTTTGGATCAGAGCCATGGTGATTTTTGTACTTGGCTCTCACGAAGCCGATGTTGCCCTCCCCAGTTCCCTCCCCAGGTACTTGTGGTAGCGTGGAGCTGGCCAGGGCACCTGCTGGTGGTCAATCCGGCTTGACTATTAGCCAGAATCCATTAGCACCTAATGGGAAAAGCCTCAGGAACACAGCCTCAATAAACTTTGACATATTTGAGGTCAATATAATCCTTAGGAAAATTTGCCCAGGTAATTAAAGCCAGACAAGGAGTTGCCTGTCCCAGAAATATTTACCAAGCTTTACCAAAGGCAATAAAATGAAGGCAGAGAGTTTTATAACCAATCCAGGCCAGCTCCCTTGTTGTGTTTAGTGCTCTTCCTGCTGTCCTGTCCATTTGACTCTTCAGCAAGTGGGTGCCAGAGGAGAAGCAAAACTCCCTCGAGGAGGCTGGATCCAGAGGTTGAAGCTGTGCTGCCCAACCTCCAGGCCTGAGTTCAGTGTTTTTGTGCTTCCCAAAGTGCTGTGGCCAAACTGCAGCACCCGCAGTTTCCCTTTGCCTGGTTTCCCGTCACAGCCCCTGTGGTGAGGCTGACGCTGTGTGGTACCAGCCCCAGCTGGGTTTTGCAAAAGGATGTGTCCTTCTGCCTGGGAGAGGAGCTGAAAAGAGGATCTGAAGGCGGCAAAGAAACAGAACTCAACTAACTTTCGAGCCCGTGTTGTAATTTTTTTAAGGTTTGGCGGTGTCAGCTCTGACAAACTCACTTCTTGGTTCCCTTTAAACTTCCAGGGCCTCTTTTSTCCCTCTGGTCCCTYTYCTCWYCCTTTTYRCCTTTTGACCCCCTGGTTCTCTTYTCTCCCCCTGTCCCTTTTCTCTTCYCAATCTYCTTTCSTCYACCTGGTCCCCTTTTTGCTCTCTGGTCCCTTTTCACTGCCYRGTYCCCTTTTCTCTCCCGGATCCTTTTYCTCTCCCTGTTGCTCTCCCTTCTCCCGTTGGAGCCGGGATGTTGGGAATGGGGACTCATCCCCGGTGGGCTCTGCCCTCCCATGCCCTTGCCGGGAGATGCCTCATGTACCTGCCAGGTGCATCATCACGCTCTCCTGTTCGCATTCCCTCCCTGCCATGAGGATGCCGGTGCTGCTCCTGCCTCAGGCACATCCTTCCCCGGGAGAGCGGGGGGAGACAGCGCCGCTTCCCCGCGTCCGGGCCGTTCCTGGAAAAGGGAAGGCGTCTTCTGGAAAGAGGAAACGATCCTGTTTCGCAAGCCGGGCGAGGGGCACGGGAAGGGCGGCGAAAGGCCGCGGGTCCCTCCCGGGGGCGGCGGGGCGAGCGCGGCCCCCGCGTTCCCATGGCAACCGCGCCCCGCCCCGCCCCGCCCTCACCAAACATGGCCGCCACGCCGCCCTCATGCTGCCACACTGCGCATGCGTCTTCCCCATCCGCCAATCAGCGAGGGCTCCGCTCAGGCGGAGGGGGCGTGGCCGGGCGCGCGGGGGGGCGGGCGGCCAATCAGCGCCGGCGAGGAGGGCGGGGCCTCGCTGGAACC
>NW_026623981.1:53309-68480 GCF_030028575.1 Malurus melanocephalus | reverse complement strand
CCGCCGCCGCCCTGCCCGGCCCGGCCCGGCCCGGAGCGCCCTCAGCCCGGTCCTGTCCAGGGCCGCGGCCCCGGTGCCGGACGGGCCCCACGGGCCGGGTGTGGGCGCCCCCATGTCGGCGCCGCTGAAGAAGGGCCCCGGCGGGCTCATCGGGCTGATGAAGGACGCGTTCCAGCCGCACCACCACCACCTCGGGCCGCACCAGCCCGGCGCCGTGGATAAGAAGATGGTGGAGAAGTGCTGGAAGCTCATGGATAAGGTGGGGAGGGCGGTGGGATGGAAGCGGCCACGGGGGGCTGAGGTGGCGCGGGGTGGGGTTGTGGGGGTTTGGGACTGTGGGATTAGCCTGCAGCTGTGGGGTTGGCTGGGAGAGAGGGGTCTGTGGTTCGGGGGGAAATATTTGGGGGTCTGAGAGGTGTGTGGGGGCAGAATGGGGTGCAGCACTTTGGGGGGAAGGATGTGGTGAGCGTGGAGTGACAGGACGAGGGGCAATGGCTTCACACTGATGGAAGGCAGGGTCAGATGGGATACTGGGAAGAAACTTTTCCCAGTAGGGTGGTAAGGCCCTGGCACAGATTGCCCAGAGGAGCCGTGGCTGTGCCATCCCCTGGAAGTGTCCAAGGCCATGCTGGACAGGCCTTGGAGCAACCTGGGATAGTGGGAGRKRTCCCTGCCAGGGGCTGGAACAAGATGGGTTTTGAGGTCCCTTCCAACCCCAACCATTCCGTGATTCCATGTGGAAGCTGCTGGAGAGGTGAGCGATGGAGGAGAGGCCAGAGGCAGGATGGKAATGGGATGCCAAGATGGGAAGGTTTGGAGAGAGATCAGCAGCACTGCAAGAGATGGGCTTTGGRTAGAACAAGTTGGAGGAAGAGGGGACAATTTGGGATGGAGGATGCAAACCTGCTCAAGAGGATCTGGGATATTTCCCTGGGGTAGTGGTCACAGCCCCAAGGCTGCCAAGAGCTSTYWGRMYMWKSYTTYMRGSMMMRGGKKGGRWTKKTKGGRKWWWCYYTGCAAAGCCAGGAGTTAGACTGGATGATCCTTGTGGGTCCCTTCCAAGCCAGRATATTCTGTAATATCTGTTTATCTTATACATGTATCCATAATGACAATCCTATGAGTGCTGGGGTGGCCACTGGTGGTGCTGGGAAGGTTTAAGGCCTGCAGCAGGACAAGAGGGAAATCTGAGATTTTCTCCTTGGAATATGTGCCTTGGCCTGTGAGACAGCCTGGTTTGGAGTACTGGATGGTGAAGCTTTGTGGCAGGTCAGGTTATTCCTTTTGGGATGAACAGGAATGTGTTGCTGCACTCAGGACWAAATCTCTTCCTCAAAACTGTGAGCTGAGTAAAGAGGAGGTAAAAGTCTGTGCAGTAAATACATGGAGTTACAGAAAGATAAAGTATTAAGTGATGTTAAACAAGAAAAACTTGTGGTGTGGGAGTTGGAAAGGCCTTCATCCAGTCCCACACCTTTAGGAGGGGCACGGCTCTCTGGGGTCATTAAGACTCTCCCCTCCTCCTCATCCTTTTAAAATGCCAGGAAATGGCTCTTGCCGGGGGCAGGACATCAGACCTTTTGGCCTGCTGGTGTGATGGGATATTTGATTTACTGGCCTGGCTAGGTGTGCTGGTCAGTCCAGTGTTTGCAGAAATCCTGGGGAGTTGTCAGGGAATAGAATCAGTGAGTGAGCACAGATGCACAGAAATGGGCACAAAATAAAAATCTAATCATTTGGTGGGATTTTGATTGATGTTCAGCCCTGAAATCAAGGCTAGGCTTGACACATTGCAGTCTGAAATGTGCAGTTTGTGAACTGGGTTCAGGGCCCTAAAAGTAGTGCAGARTAAGAGCATCACCCAAGTTGCCCCCAGGCTTTGGGGACTGTCACCTGGCCACCTTCTTCCCCTCTGGGAGCAGAGCTTTTGGGCATCCCTCATCCAATTACCCYTCAGGCTTATGCATTCCCACTTTTCCTTCTCTTTCCCCTGCATTGTTTATCCATGCAGTGTCTGAACCTCCTGCAGTAAGTGCTAAAAGCAGGCAGAGCAAATGACTTCTTTAAAGGCGTATTAAATTATATTCCTGCCAAGAAATCACTCTGTGTTGGCTGGCTCAACAAAAGCCAGGGTTTATAGTTGTGCCTTGCTGTGCCTGTGATGAGCTTTGATCACCTACAGYGAGACTGGGGCAAAGAAAAAAAGCCTTTTGAGAAGTGCCATTGGCTCTGTTACAGACACTGAGGGCCAAGCACAAGTGCTAATGTAGAAAAGGCAGTTTGAGCATGGAAACAGGATCCTAAATAAGTGCAACCTGTAAGAATGCACATCTTCATGTATAGAATATGTAGATATAGATGGCAACTTGTGTTTGACCTCCTAACCTGCTCTGTTTGAAGGAAAAGATTGTCCTGAAAAGAAACTGATATAACAGCATTTTGAAATACAGTGTGATTTTTTTGGGGGGAAATATCACAGCTTCAGGTCTTCATAGCAAGTTGGATGTGTATTCTGTCCACTGACAGAAAAGCCCAGGCTGCTGCTTTATTTTTCACAAGTTACATCAACCTCTTTTGACTTCAGATTTGTTCACAGCAGCACCCAGAAACTCTCAGGCTCAAAGTCTTGTTTAGTCTGATTGGTACAGAAGGAAAGATCTGGCTCTGAAAAGCCTTTCAGATTTCAGTTCGACTTCAGCTGTACTTGTGCACACTCAGGAGAACACATCTGAATTAAAATCTTAGCAGTGTAGCAAATTGCCAGTGAAACTCCTGGTGAGAAGGGCTCAATGAATGGAAGGTGTTGAAAATGGGTTAGATTTCTGGGCCAAGTACGTGAAATTCCAGGTGCAGATAAAAAAGCTGCTTGTGTGCATGTTTAATAGATGATGTTTTTGCCTCTCAGAGCTGCGTGCTGTGTCTGTGTGGGTACACTCCACTCACGACCTCATTTGTTAGTCTGCATAATTAGCTGGTGTTGTCAAAGCATTCGTGCATCTCTGCTTTCCGATGTGACTGATGAATTTCCTATGCAAGTTGATTCTTGTCCAAATATTTTCCCTGTAATGTTCTCCATAAGCTGCCTGACATATTTATGTCTTTCAGATTCTTTCATTTGAAGCCCTAGTTTTTTGTCAGTGCCATTCCTCCCACAGCTGCACGTGGTCACACAGAGCRTGGACATAAAATAGCCCTTTCCATCCCTGTTGGATGTTCCCCTGAGCTGAATGAGGTGATATTTATGCATTTCTCTGCAGAGCAGAGATTAAATGCAGCCCCCTGGAGTTCTCTGCTGCGGGTGGTATTTGAGGAATAGGTGGGTTAGTCATGAGCTGCTCAGGATGGAGCAGAAGAACGGTGGCATAAATGTGGGAAGGCGTGGAGGAGGAAGAGGAGCTTTGAGATAAAGCTTCTCTAAAGGGTTTCCTGAAACAATTCAGTTCCTAGAACTGATATAGAGAAGTGCCACTGCAGGTCATCTTCATTGTGAGTAAAAGAAAGGCCAGATACAAATCCAGCAAGAGATAACAGATGTTTGAGTAGGTTTTGTTTTCCTGTTGACTTAAGCTTAAGTCAAGGTGAGGTGTGATTTCAGTCCAGTTGGCTGTTCAGCTGTTAAAGAAAGGAAAAAATGAATTTTCAAAACTTCCCTGAAGCAGTCTGAGTTGGAAAGGGAAAATCTTACATGGGAGAGAAGTYCCTGGATGCCTGTCAGGCTTGGGACTCTTAAATCCAGGAATCAGTCAAGGCGAGTTGCAGATTGTTGAGGGGAAAGATTCAATTCCAGGCCTTGAAGATCTTGATGAGATTGTTTTCYCTTGAATGAGTAGATAACAGATTCTTTCCTCAAAACTGAGTTGGGGAAACTGTTTTTTGTTTATTTGCTCCKCTTGTGCTTGGAAAATGGAAATGGGTGAAGTCAATTTTCAGTTCTTCACAGGCCCATCTCTTAGACTTGTCATGCTGAACTTTACTGGTGTGTCTAAAAACCCAAAATGTCTCCCTAAAAGRTTTGTTCCTTTTAAAAGCATAAGCCAGGCAAACTTTTGGATGATAATTTAAAACCATGAATTGCTTCTGTTCATTTCCATCGCACCTAAACAAAAAATATTTGCTGCTTTTTGCTCGATTTCCTTCCACGTTGCTGGTCCCTGTGGAAGGCTGCTGAGGGGCAGCTGTTCCCAGGGCTGGGAACATTCCTTTGGATGTTGTCATGATGCTGCAAGTGCACATGTAGAGAAACAAGGAAAATGCCACTGGTTTTGTTRCTGCTGTTCTATAAAACCACCAAGTTTGCTCAAGAGGCAGCAGTTCCTAGTTAGGCAGCGTTGTTTAACTGCTTATCTTGGCTAATTTTGGTCTGCTTGGTAAATAAAGAAGCTGATTTGATAATAAAATACCAGCAGTTTTGACCTTTCTGTTAACTGTTTGAGGTATCTATAAGTTGCTTGTTGGGAAGTGTTTGACAGGGGCTGTGAAAATGAGCAGTTTGCAGAGCTCTCTGCTGCTSTGGGGGAATTGTTCAAATTGATATCGAAATCTGAAATGCAGCAGGTCTGCTGCTCCCCTAGCTGGGTATTTTCAAAGGGTAGCAGCCAAATTGTTCCCTATTTCCAGCTGGCTGAGGGAAGTGCAGACTCTGCTTGCTTAATGTGGCTTCCTCCTCTGAGCTGACTGTGTTTGTTAAGGTTTTAAACCCACTGTACAATAAACAATTTCTGCTGAAGAAAAGGTTTTGCTGCCCAGAGCACAGCTCAGCTGGGTCCGAGGAGCACATTTAGAACCTATTCATGCTCATAGTGAAACTTTTTTTTTTTTTTTTTCCAGTGGACAAATGTGTTGACTCAATTTGTTGATGTGGTTCATTGTACAATGTTCACAGGCTCCAAGGAAGCAGCAGTTGAGGCATCAGCATCAATTGACTAAGTCAGCTGTCTGGCCATCCATCTCTTTATCTTAAGACCTTGGCAGCCTTCTCAAAATGGAGGGAAAAGTTTGGTAGTTTTTTTTTTTCCCATGTATTTTTGCAGAGGATTTTTTAGGTGTTTATTTTTTTTTAGCGGCAGTCTGATTTTTTCTGGTTTGAGTTTTGATATGCTGTGTGCCTTTCTCTTGGCTGAAATCAAACCTTTCCCAGTCAGCAGCTCTTGTCAGAGGCACTGCTGTAGGTCAGATAAAATTGGAGGTGTCACTTCACAAGGTTGCTCTTTGCACATACTCTAAATGGCAGAGTTACATAYTAAAACATTGTTTCAGAAGAAATTACTCTGTTTACCATCCATGTTTAAGGGAAGTCGGTATTTAAGKGTGCACTTAAATAGTAGTAGGGAACTGCTCAATTCCTCTTGAAGGTTTCACAAGATTTTGTGGAAATGAGGTACTGCTAAAGSATGTTGAATTTTTCTTTTGCTTTTCCCCATCCACTTCACTTAAGCTTCACATTCTGCATTTTCTGATATCTGCAATTCCCTGAGACCTGGCAGTGTCATGAGATGAGACCTCATTTATATGCTGGGTGTTAAGCAGCCCAATAATCATTAGAGTGAAGAACTTCAGGGAAAGCTTAGCTACATTTTGTACTCAAGTTTGCTGGAAAATCACAAAATATAGACGTGTTAGAGTGCTGGTTCTTACCTCCAGAACTGACTTCACAGCTTTACTTCCAGCCCTTTCTATAACTGAGAGTTCACTACTTAATTTTTCAAATTGCTGCTTTGCCATCAACTCTCCCTTTTATTCTCTCAGTTTAGATAATGGAAAATTTTGGCTATGGCGGATGGTGAAGTGGCTTCCTTTCCCCTCCCTTGTCACATATTATCATGAGTTTCATCAGTCCACATGCACTTCAGTCCAGAAATTGCATTCTTTTATGGTGGCTGGGCTCACTATCTGGAGAAAATAGCCTGGAGAAAAGGAGGCTCAGGGGAGACCTTATCATTTGGACAACTCCCTGAAAGAAAGTTAGARCAAGCTGGGGGYTGGGYTCTTCTTCCAGGCAAGCAGCGACAGGACAAGAGGAAATGACCTCGGGCTGCACCAGGGAGGTTCAGGTTGGACATCAGGAGGAGTTTTTTTGTGGAAAGRGTGGTCAGGCTTTGGAATGGGCTGCCCAGGGAGATGGTGGAGTTGTCCAAGGAAGGATTGGATGTGGCACTCAGYGCTCTGGGCTGGGTGACARGGTGGGAATCTGGTTAGGGTTTCATCACGAGTTTCATCAGTCCACATGCACTTCAGTCCAGAAATTACATTCTTTTATGATGGCTGAACTTGATGATCACAGGTTGAACTTGATAATCTCAGARGTCTTTTCCAACCTCAGTGATTCTGTGATTCCATCTGAACTTCACCAGCAAATTTGGTTTATTGTGAGCGAATGTTTTTGAGCGTTGTGCATTGTGTTTAACCCCTAATCACTGCTTCTCTCTGGGAATTTTCACAAAGTGTTTTGTCCATTAYCCACAGGTGGTGCGTTTGTGTCAGAACCCCAAACTGGCTCTAAAGAACAGCCCTCCCTATATCCTGGACCTGCTGCCTGACACCTACCAGCACCTGCGCACCATCCTGTCCCGCTACGAGGGCAAGATGGAGACCCTGGGGGAGAACGAGTATTTCCGAGTCTTCATGGAGAACCTGATGAAAAAAACCAAACAGACCATCAGCCTCTTCAAGGAAGGGAAGGAGAGGATGTATGAGGAGAACTCCCAGCCTAGGTAATGGAGGGAAATGGTTTTTAATGTTTATTGTAGAAATTAAATGCGTCGGAAAGTTGTGTTTAAGGTAGATAAGTGTTCATATCATCTGTACAAAGGCATAGCTGAGATCCAGGGACATCTTCAAGGTGAGCAGCACTTATAAAAAGGATAGGTGGAGGTAGAAACTGCTATTGCTGAATATGAACAAAATAATACGACTTTAATGAGCATTTTACTATACCTGAAATGGTGTTTGTTCATTCAGYTTTAAGAAAAGGAGAGACAAGGTGATGATTTAAGACTAGAGTAAGCTCTGGAAAAGATTAATCTTACACATTGTGTAGCTGTTGGCAGCAGATCTAACAGACACAGGTATACAAGGCATACATGTGTAACACTAAACTCGTTTCAGGATTTGGAACTAGATGCTGAATTTAAAAAAAAAAAATAAGGTGGAAAAAAATGTGAAAACCACCCAGTGGCTGAACATAATTGCCCTGGGGAGAATGTGGTTAACGCCCTGGCAACAACTTGGAATTACTGGAGGGGGAAAAAGCWCTGGCACATGTTTCTGGTTTAATACTGAACTCTGTGTAGCATATTCCATAATATTGAGCTCCATCCAAAGGCTGTGACAGTGGCTCCAGAAGGCATTGCTGATGCTGCTTGGTTTGCCACTGTTGAAGAACGCACTAAGAAATGGAAATTTCTTTTCTGAAGTGTTGGTAACTGTGTGTGTATTTTGATCTGTCTGTCATAAATCTGGAGTATCTGATGAGTAAATGATGGCTGTGTCAGTCATGAATCCCAAATCCCACCTCCAGTGCCTTGGTTTTGCAGAGAGAAGTAAGGAGAAGTAATTCCAGAGAGTTAATGATCCTASTTGGTTTGTAATCCAACTAATTGACTGGAGGGAGCAGGGGAAATCCAGATTGATAGATGTGGATGTCAGGATTGCAGCAGAGGCTGCTGTTCTCACAGCAGGGATGGGAGTCCTTGGGGAATTGCTAATTGTCCCATTTATGAATAAACAGCTTAGCAGGGAAGGAACTGTGCTGAGACTTGTGTTAAACACGAGCATTAAAACAGCATCACATCCTGGCTACTCTCATGGCATCTTCCTCTGCTCTTGCAGGCAGCCCAGGAAGCAGCAGTGACTGTTTTATCCTAAAGGGRTAACACCAGAGAGCCTTTTCCTGGTGCTGCTGATGAGCTTGGCAACTTTCTCAAATCTTTAATTTGCACAGAAAAGGACAAGGTTAGAGCAGTCAGTGATTTGTGTACCAGTTCAAGAGTTACCCACACAAAGAATGGGGCTTTTGGTTTTGGGGGATTCTGTTAAATGCTGCGTTGCCAGTGCCAGATTCCATGGTTGTGGGAGCTCTTGGAACCCAGTCACTTCAGTGCAATTTGTCAATTAAATTAAGTGAATTTTTGCTCTAAATGCACGTATTCATATCAAATGTATATACTAATCCAAGGTGAAGAAACTTAAATTTTCTCACCYTGCTAGGAGCTGAAGAAGAATACTGATTTTCTTTTTTAGTACGAATGAATAAACTCAAATAGTCCAAGTGTGGGAGGAGCTTTCTGGAAGGTGGTCAGCAGTCTGTAAAGCAAACAAATAGAACCTGGATCTGGTATTCACTGGGAATGTACTCATGGCAGTGTATATATATGTATATACCAAAAAAATGTAGTTTGCTCTTGATCTCATGCAGGTTAAGCTGCAGCATTTTGAGAACAAGACTTTAATAAATGTGTTGTTTTGACATTTTCTGACTYTTTTCCCTGTTGTTCTTGAAGCTTTTTTCCTCCTCTCTTCCAGATTTAGCATTCATTTTGCTTCCTGTTGTGTATGACCTTATTTTCTCCCCYGAATGGCTCCTGGTGTCGAGCAAAATACACTATTTTGACATTTGCATAAGCAGTGTGAAAGCTGTGCAGCTGTTTGCTCCTGCAAACCAGTCATGAAAAAATGGCTGAAGTAGGATCAGAACTGCCCTGATCACTTGAGCATCACCCTTTTGATTATTTCCCATTATTTCCCATTATTTCTTGCTCTTTGTGTGTTTCCTCTCAGACATTTGGGATTTCTCTGTACACTGTGGTTTTGGTGTAGAGTRGTTCAGACTATAAATATATAAATTAACCATGGTTGCTCCTCTCCTGCCTAAACTCACACTGTGATTTTTGTGAGGAGAACTCACTTGTTTTATGAGGAGAGCTTTCAAGATGCTCTTTGAATTCTGCTTTAGCTCACTTCCATGTCTGTTGAAAAATTGATGCTSCTGAGGGTGCTTTTAAAGCTCTGGGTGCACTTCCTGACTAATAGGTATGAGCAGTAATTTCTGGTTACTGTTTAAAACTGAATTTTAGGGAGTGGATCAGATACAATTGGGTGACTTGTGAGTAGCTGTGGGGTTTTTTTGGGCAGATTGTGTTGCTGCTCTTGAGTTTTGACAGTTAAAAGTCTGCAGGCTTGGTWTCAAATAATATTTCAAGAGTTAATGATTTTGGATGTTTTGTTGTATGCTTGTAGTAAGGTAAATCATCCAATCATTGTTGGCTGTGTGCAGTAATTAGCAGGAATTCTTGAGGCTGAGCACATTTCCAGAGGTGCTGGATTCTTTTCTTTATAGATCCAGGGGTGAATATGTGACTTCTCTATTGTAAGCTTTTCGAGTTTCCTTTTTAAGCAGTGRTAACAAAAACTGGTTCAATAAATTATTATTTCCCTGCAATGTGATGGTTCCATTTCTTRATAGTGCCATTCTTGCTCTGAACATGCCGAACCTGCCTCAACTCTTGATTTCAGTTTCATTTAGAGGTTTGGTGGTTTTCTTGGACTATTTTTTCTTTGTTTCCATTACAGGAGGCTTTTACTTCTCAGCCCTCTTGCTTGCACAGAGGAGCTGCCATTTGTCAGCTCTCCACGCTACATAAATTACTTATTGCAGCAGTGGTTTTGCAGTTGTGTAAATAGATTATACTTGACATGGCAGCAGTGAAAAAATAGCTTGTTGATCAGGAGACAGGTAGAGAAATCATCTGTTTCTTGGGAAAGGATTCATTAGGCTGAAGAGTCCCATTTTTCACCAAAGAATCGAATTTACTAATTGTGTTAAACCAGTGTATGATAAGGGAAAATTCAGAGAGGTTATTTTCTAAATAAAATCAGAGCACTGTGAATGTTTCCACATTAGAACACAGCTATGGAAGCTGCAGGGTGGGTGAGGAGAAATAATTACTCAGGATGTGGACTGGATGTTTAAGGAATAGCACAAGTTTTTATCTCTCACAGCTTTGGGAAATAAACTGTTAACAAACCCAGTTTACAAAAGGAATGTATCTGTAGAGAAAATGGGGTTAAGCAGGGAATAAAATAAACATTTTCCATGTAGCAAGGAGGTGAAAAAAAAAAGCTTTGGGAAGCTGTTCCATGTTTAATTGTTCTGACAACATCTTAGGGGATGCTGGCTCAGCAGGATTTCGTATTCTTCTTCAGCTCCAATGTAAGACTTACTAATTTACACAGGAAAAAGGTCCCAGTGTTTAATGTCTCCTGGAAATGACCGTGCATATCTCTAAAAGGGAAGGAAGTGCATGAAGAATGACTTGGGGAAAAAAAAAAATAATAAAAAGGTTGGAATTTAAAGAGGAAAAAGTTGGAAAACACTCGTGCTAAGCCCTGAACCAGAAAACTGTCTGGGGGGAGGGGGTTGGTGCTCTAATCTCATCTTTGAGACCTCTTGCACACATTCCTGCCCAGTGAAAATGAGATAGTGCAAAATGTGGAACTCAAACGGTGCATGAGTCCTCTTTCTGTCACTTCCTTCTAATACAGCAGGACTTTTTTTTTTTTTTTTTAAACAAAACCCACTAGTGTGAAGTCTACATCTGCATTTAAATTAGAACATCTTAAAGAAAAGAACAGGCTCCAAAGCTGCCCACAAAAAAGGTTTCCTTGCCAGGCTCCAGCATATGAACACTAACTAACTGCTTATTACCCAAGAAGAAATTCATTATCATGTAAATGTTGTTGGAGAGAGGAATGTGAATTATTTCTTTTTAATTTGGTTTTAAATTGCAGTTTAGGTGATAGTTTTGGAACTTAAGTAACACTTAGCATAATTGGCTTAAGCTTGCATTCATTATAGTTCCCTTTCTGTCTAAAATTGGACCACTGTCTTGAAAATCAATTTGTGGACAAATGTAAGATTTGAGATGATTGCATAATAAGGAAGGCAGATTTTAATTCTTCTTTCCTCTCAGAGCCTATAAAMTTGTAGAGTTTTATGGGAGGCTGTGGATTTGCTGTTGTGGGTGGAATTACAAGCACGTTGGTTCATTTGTAGTAATTATCATTGGAAATGTGGATAGATTTCTCCATGCTGGCAAAAATGTGCTGCTGCTGCTGCTGCTACTTGGCAGCTCCATCGTGTCTCTTGGGTGCTTGGCTGGGCTGTTCAGGGCTGGGATGCCACATTTGGGATTTCTGGGTTTGGATTTCAGCCCATCCCACCCCTTACCATGGGCAGGGACACCTTCCACTGTCYCAGGTTGCTCCAGCCTGACCTTGRGCATTTCCAGGGCAGCCACAGCTTTTCTGGGCACACTGTGCCTGCCCACCCTTAAAATAAAGAATTTCTTAATATCTRCTCTGAACCTGCCCTCCCTTCTTGCCCTTCCACCTTGGTAACCAAGATAGTTTTGAAGAGTTCTGAAAATTGAGTATGAAATATGGAATCTTCCTTGATTTGGAAACAGGGCTTTTGTACTCTGTTTTTCTCTTTAACTACTGCAAATAGCTCCTGAGATATAAATTTGAATTCCAGTGCAGCGAGCTCAAAATTCATTATAATGAGAAATGTCCRGAGCAATGAGTTTGCTGTGTAATTCCCTTGAATCTGGTGAAATAAATTAATCTGTTACCTAAATAAGACTTTTATCCTTTACCTTGTCACTCCTCTGAGTATATGTTGAGCTCTTTAAAGACCGTTAATCTTATCAAATGTGTTCTTCTCTTTAAAATGTTTTCTGTAACATTTAAAATTTGAAAGTGGATTTTTAGCTTCTTAGCAGTGAAAAGCATGTAACACCAGCATTTGTGGCTAAAATAATAAGTCCTTTTAAAGGTCAGTAGGTTTGCTCCTTGTGGTCAGCACAGTGGCTTGATGTCCTTTCTGTTTCACATCAGTCACAGCCATTTGTGTCCTAATATGARCATATGAAGTTTTTGGGTGGTTTGTGGCCTGCAGAGTGTTTTGTGTGACACTTGGCAGTGATGGGCAGGCTCTGCTCCCAGGACTCCAGGTGTTGAAATATATTCATGTGAGCTAAAAACTGCCAGGGTTCAGCAGAGTGTAAGGAAACTGTAGTACCTAAAACACTGAAAAACAAGCTGATGGTGAAAAATTCTGTAGAACAAACAAATATTTAATGTTATGAGGAAATACTGTAAATATTAGAGAGCTGCAGCCCAGCCTGGCTCTGTAAGGTGCTTTCTGTTGAGCCAGTCTTAGTTAAGTGGAATTTCATTCACTTCCTGTGTTGCAAGTTTGGTTGAAAGTAGTTCCGCTGTTTCTATTTTTAACCCTGATCACTGCATGGAGAGGATGCCCGAGCTGTCTCAGGGTTACAAAAAAYCAGCTTGGGATCACCTCGAGCATTTCCACTCTGCTTATGTGGACATGAGGAACACACACAAAACTCCTGACTGGGGTTGGAGCACAGTGCAAGGCACAGTTCTTCTTTTTTTTTCTTTTTTTTTGAAGCCAGGCACATCGAACTCTCTGCTGAAATCAAACTGCTTCTTTGTGGTTTCTGAAAGATGCATTTTACTYGTTGAAGTCGTTAAAAGAGCTGTTTGGGGTTGGGTTTTTTTTACATTTTTTTTTTTTAGCACTTCAGTCTTCAAGTGTAAAATTGTAACAAGTAGTTATAGGAAAAAAAACTGTCGGTTTGTGATTTGTGTTTTCATAAGTAGTGGAGCTTGCACTTACCTCCAGTGGATACTCAACCTGTCACCTAAAAACAGTCTGGTGGTCAGTGTGCAAGAATAAGAAACAAGGACAATAATTACAGAGAAATGAAGCTTTTTGAGGTCGGTTGTCTGGTGCTACAGCTCATAATTYCTCTGTGTTTGTAACATGCCTTCAGCAGAACGAGCTTCACAGACACGACAGTATGTGCACGTCAAATTACAGCATGTGAGCACAATATTGTGACTAAATCAGCCTGTGGAGCTGATCCTTGCTACGTGTGAGGAACTAAATTATACTCTGTCAGCTGGTAGCTCTGAAAGAAGTGAGAAATATTGGAAGAAAATGAAAAAACTGTAGCTGGCAGTGGCAGAAATGGTGGTGCCACATTAACATTGCCTTGAGGGGGAAAGGCATTTATTCACGAAGCACATTAATTAACTAATTGGAGACACCCTGATTAAACCATYCTTTGCCCTTAATGGCTTTTCCAAGGTGGGAAAACACTTTTGTCTGGGAAACTGGGAAATAAAAAATCTKCTCTGGGTCTGTGGGGAGACAACAGCACCAGAACCCCCAGCTGGGGCTGGCCATGGGGGGCTGCACATGGAAGGACCTCTGGAATTCCACAGAAATGTGTGGAGCAAACCCATCSTGAGGCAGGAAGGAAGGAGCAGAACCACAGCGAGGGGCTTGGAGAAGGAAGGAGGGGGGACATGCCTGTGGCCTTGGGGAGCTGGGGTAACTGAGGAAACACTCTTGCTTCATGCTGGTTTTGGTTCCCCAAACCGAATGCTTGAGACTTTGTTTTAGGGCTGGTGAGTGTTGGGGCAGCAGAGTTGGACAGTGGTGACTGCAGCTGAACGGGCTCTGGGGCTGTTTCTGGATTCTTACAGAAACAATTCCCAGCTCCCTGTGTGTACAACACTGGTGCCTCCATGCTCCAGGTGTTCCTCCCAARTGAAACACTTGGTTACTATATACAATGGAAAAAGATTTGGCTTTTTCCCTTTTCCCTTGTTGATTCATTGTTTCTAACCAGAATAAACCGAAAGCTTTCCACATTGGTGTGAAAGCTCTCAGGGCTGTGAAATCCCACCTCAGTGGTGGCTGTAACACAGAACAGAACCATGCTCTGGTTTTTTGAAGCTGGCACAGGTGTGCCCTCCATCTGGCTGCACACATTGAGGGCAGCTCCCTGATGTGGTCTGTGGTCCMTGGGTAACGTTTGCAGCACTGCTGGGGTGACACGTGTTTCAATTCCCCAGCAGCAGCGTTTGGATGCTGCAGTTGATGCTTCCTAAACTGTGCTCAGCACCCTCTTGGCGTTTAGGTTTAGGTAAAATTTTCAAAGAAGTACTGTATTTAGGTAAAATTTTGAAAGAGGGTCATCACAGAACATTATTGGAGGTCTGTGGCCAAAACTGGGAATCTCCAGACCCATAAATGTTCTCTGAATTTATCACCCTTTTTCTGGAGTACATTTACGTCTGTTCAGTTGAAGCAATGGCCATAAGAGCAGTTCTGATGGTGCTAAAAATAAAACAYGATCATCAGTAAACTTTGATRYGCCARTWAAAATATTCACTGTAATTGCAARCATTTATKTGGTCTGTATTAATTTACAAAWATGKAAATTGTAAAAATWAAARTGTTTGTCCTTTTAGCATAGGATTGGYAACTGGTGTATGTAAAAGCCACTAACACAAACTGTTCTGCAATTTGCTGCTCTTTATGTTCACTTCCTGTGGGTTTTGCTGTTATCTACCTACAGTGCAGCTGAATATTTATAAAAAATATTGAAAACCTTAAAAATTTAAAATGTCCAGCTATCAGAAATGTTTTTGGAAAGCGAGTCCTTCARTGTGTGTGTGTAAAACCATTTGTTTATCCCTCCTTAAGCCTGAGGAAGTTCTTAGTTCTCTCWATAACTGATGTGCTCAGCTGAGTGCAAGCATTTCCTGGAGCTCAGCTGAGGCAGAAGGCTCTTGGGCAGAAGAGATAAACAACTGGAAACAGAAATATTCCCTGGCTTCTTGCAGTGTTAACTGTTTTGTTTAAACCATGCACTTGTTCAGGCTCAGAAATGCATCCATAATAATAAAAAATCCATGTGCTTGTCTGTTCGTACCCCAATTTCCCCACGCTGTGCTGGGCAGAAACAGGAGAGTACAAAATCATTAGCAAGTTGATTAAAGCTTATATTTTATAATTCCAGTAAAAAAAAAAACAACCATATTTTTTTGTTTGGGCTGTAGATGGATTCAGTGATTGATAACAGCATGGTGTTTGCTTTTTCTTCTTGCACTAATGTAAATTGTCGTCTTTTTTGTCATTTTATAGGAGTGAGGGCTTTCAGAAGTCCACAGCTTGAACCTCTGATTTGTAGTTTTTCTTGTGTTTGTGGGAATCTCCATGAGGGAGGGAGCTGGAGTGGGAATTTACAGTTAAATCATCTTTCCATGAGCTCAGAATCTGAGCCTTCCCCTGGTGAA
>NW_026623981.1:29251-52649 GCF_030028575.1 Malurus melanocephalus | reverse complement strand
CCCAGCTTTGGGTTACTTAAGGTGCCACCAGGAGGGGAAGATGCACAACCCAAAGTGCAGAAGTGCTTTAAAATACCCAATTTGAGTGTGTAACACATCCAGAGACAGCTGGGAAATGGGACAGTTTGTGGAAGAGCAGCTGGGGGCTTTTCCCAAAAAAAAACCCAAACAATTTTTCAAAAAAAAAAAAAACAAACCTCTGGCTTAGAAACATCCCTGTCTCTTTTCAGGAAGTTTTCCGAGCAATGGAGTGGAGGAGAATGAGACATCCTTTGTTTGGATAAAGGAGTGAGAGAAAGAGGTGTCACTGGTGAATAGAAGAGCAGAAAATATCTGTTCTCCAGCTTAGAAAAGGGCACATCCTGAGGGATAGAGCATTCCTGATAGCTCAGTGTCATCAGGGAGAGAAGGGACTTGAGGTACCAGCTGTAATTCAAATTGGATAATTAAAGAGAATATGATTGAARGCCTCGACCATGAAGCTTTTGTGTCTAAGTTATTACCATTTTAGGGAAAACCTGCAGGTGTTTTTGCATTCCCTTGGGAGCTTGGGCCTGTTATTATCAGTTCAGCATTCCCTGAGCAAATCTATTGTTTGGGAGCCTCTAGAGACCTGGAAAGACATTCAGCTTCCATTGTCTGGTGAAGCAGGAGTTTTATGTGCTCTGAAAAAGAAATTTCAGACCCAAGACCAAAGGAAGCTGATGAGGTTTTGTCTTCAGTGCTCAATAGGTGARGTCTGAATATTGCACATTTTCTGTGAATGTGTTTCCATGGGAGGATTTTTGCCTTGGAAATGGCCTGCCCARGTTAAAGAGATTATACAGAATTTGTCATTGGGGGAAATGTCTTGACAAACACAAACCTTGCTGGTAATTYCCATGATTTGGATGTTCTGAATGCTGAGGAAACACCTGAAAGAGYCCCAAATAAGAGTTTTCCATGCTGGGATCATCCTTGAATTGCAATAAGTGCTGTTTCTGCTTTGTTCAGAGTGAGAAACTCTTCTTTTCTAAAAGAAACCATTTTTGTGGTCCTTTGCAGGAGGAACCTGACCAAGTTGTCCCTGATTTTCAGCCACATGCTGGCAGAGCTCAAAGGTATTTTCCCCAGTGGCCTCTTCCAGGGAGACACGTTCCGGATCACCAAGGCAGATGCTGCAGAATTTTGGAGAAAAGCTTTTGGTGAAAAGTAAGTTTCTAACTGGGCTTAAAAATAGAGGTGTGGGAACAAATTGCACAYAGTGTTTTTTAAGAGTTCTGTTTGGCCGTTCAGAAGGGGCTTAGTCAGATTAAAATAAATGATGGGAGAGTCCTACTGGACATTTGGTCCATCTCTGAGGTGAGGTAAGGAATTATTCCACATTAAATTTCCCTGGTTTTTGCCCGGTCTGGTTTTAAATGTGTCAAGTGATGAGTCTTTCCCCACCTTCCCCAGGAGACTCTTGTACTGTCACAGTGTTTCCCTTGATTATTCAGCTTAAATTTTCCTCTCYTTGATTTAATTCCTTAACTTCTAAGTAAGCTCTACAAGCTATGCAAAATAATCTTTCTTTTTCCAAAGGTTACCATGCCCCCAACATGAGTTGTTCTTTAGCTAAGCCATTATATTCTTTTCATCTTCCCCCCAATTAGTGTTTCCAATCACTTACTCCCCTCTCTCCTTCTTTGAATTTCTGTTTGCAAAATGGCTTTGCTGAGAGTGAAGGGGAAAGGGAAATTCRACAGTCTTTGTGTGCAGGCTGCTGAAATGTCAGGTTTAATTTCTGTATCTCATGAAACACTGACCGAATGAACCAGTGGAGGTGTTCACAGCAATGTTTGGGGATTAAAGTTAATGGATTGGGTACTGCTTTCAGACTGAGGGAGCTGAGCTACTTCACCTAAAGAGTTTAATTAGTAGCTGTCAGAAGAAAAAGCCCTAATATATTTACTCATGAATAACACAGTTGTCTCAAGTGAGGCATTTTCTTTCTATGTTTCTAYTCCACTCAATATATTAAAAGAAGGAAAATATTCCTTTAAACAGGAGCCTGTGTTTTGGCTTCTGATTATCTTTCTTCTCCAGTTAATCCTTCTTTAGAGAGTTGTGTGCAGCTTTTTTTTTTTAAACTATCTAGACTGTTAACTCCTTCTCTACCAGCTGCAACATCATGACATTATTACCAAGTGAGGCTGTGATAGGACTGCAAAAAGAGGGAAAGGAGAAAGCAGAGATGGACTTTTAAATCCAAAATTTTGCATATGCAGAGAAATTTGTCTGAAGTTCCTTTGGCTGCTGATTTCCTGCAGTACCAAGAAATATCCGTGTAATGGGAATAAATCTGTTGTAGCTACTTTTGGTTTTTCTCTGTTCTGTTACCATGCCATGGATACTCACTAAAATAACCTGTGGGTGTGTGGTGCTGTTCTCAGCCATATCCCATTTATCCCATTCCCTGTTTTCCCCAGGACCATCGTTCCCTGGAAAAGTTTCCGCCAGGCCCTGCACGAGGTGCACCCCATCAGCTCTGGGCTGGAAGCCATGGCCCTAAAATCCACCATCGACCTGACRTGCAATGACTACATTTCAGTATTTGAGTTTGATATCTTCACACGACTCTTCCAGGTAAGAGCTGGAGAACAGGAATTACTTGAAGTGTCTCAGTGCTTCAGGTTAAACTTTTTTTTTTTTCCAGTATTATCCATAGGGAAATGACATTATTTATACCATATGGGATTTGATTGCCTTGCACTCCATCCCTTAAATAATATCTAAGACCCAGTATTGCAGTAAAATGTGGGATATTTCTGGCTGTAGAATAAAAAATCCCTAAATATACACTGCAACTCCCAGGCACATTCAGCATCCTGCCATGAATCAGGTTTTCCCTTTCAAAGGTCACTTTGAGACTGAAGCTCTGACACAGCTTCTGCAAGCCAGGAAATGTGAAGCTCATTTTATCACTCTGTCTTCCCTTGTCCTTTTTTTTATTGTCAGATTTATTTTCCATGGTGTGGGGGGGGGTGTTCAGGATGGAGCTCAAGCATGGAAATTTGGGCTTCCTATCTTTTGAACTGACCCAGCCAGGATGTTGTGGACGTGTCTGTGTTGTGTGAGAAATCTCTGTATCCCTGAAGTGATATTAATAGTAGGTAAAATTCTTCCCTGCAGTCTCTAATAGTGCTAAATTCAAAAACACAGCTTCTGATGGTACAATTGGGTATTTACAAGAACAATCACTTACTTCTTTGGCTCTGACTTGCCTTTTCCCATGTGATAGGGTGGGTTGTAATTAAGATATGTCTAGATGAAAAATTCCCATGTTTGGTGTCGCAATGTAGCTGATCTCATTCAGCACTTTTTTCCAAGTGTTGTACATAAAGAACAAGTCAAGAGTTGCTGCAAATTCCAAGGGATGCTGAGTTCTTCGGGAGTGCTGATACTTTCTTGTAGACAAGTTAAAAAAATTGGAAAAATCAGTTGAGATTTTGACACCCAAGCCCTTTTTTGGGTTGAGAGCTTTCAAACAGTTGTTACGACTTTTTGGGGAAAATTTAAGGAATATTTGAGAAGTATGTGCTGGTTTCTTTACTCAGATCTCAGAGCAGCCTCTGTCCTTGCCACACCCCAGTGAGGTTGGGTGGTTGAGGAAGAGTCACAAGTTACAGACAGTGAAACTGAGACTGAGAGGGGAGGTCACTGTCCCCAGGCCSTGCAGGAAGTTGATGTTGGAGAGCAAACCAGTCATGGTTTCTGGGCCTGTGCATAATCTCATTAAACTCCTGCCTTTATCCCTGTCTGGGGAATGAGTCATTTTCTCTGCAGAAGCATCACAATTGATGGCTATTCTCGAGCTGTAATCTCAGTGACTTCTCCTTTAGTATTTATTAAAGGAGTTTTGATTAAGGTCTATCTTAAATGATGATTTTATCACCAACAAGAGAGAAGTGCCACATTTGGGAACGTGTGTTTTGGTTTCTCTGCTGGATTTAGGGTGGAATAGAAACATATTTCTCTAACTGAAGGACTGATCYCTTTGGTTCAGGGATAGTGACACCTTTCAGAAATGTGGGGTTCATTTGTTTTTTTGGTGCTTCCCCAGCCATGGTCGTCCTTGCTCAGGAACTGGAACAGCCTGGCAGTGACTCACCCTGGATATATGGCATTCCTGACCTATGATGAGGTGAAAGCCCGGCTGCAGAAATTCATTCACAAACCTGGCAGGTGAGAGAGAGCTCAGCCAGCAGGGCTCTTCTTGCTGACACCACGGATTGCTGACAGATTCTCTGTGTGCAGAGGGCAGTCCTTTCTGGAGGTTATGTGGTTATTTCTGGGCTGCTTTTAAACATGGAAACTTCCTGTMGTCTGTTTGTTTGTTGGCTTTTTGAAATTTAATTTGAAACAAATGGTTTTAAGGATGTTAACTCCTCTTGYTCTGGATTCTGGGTTTAATTTCACCTGGGGGCCAGTGCTTGGATTCTTTGCTYACCTCGTATCATATTGCAAAATTCCCCTTTGAACTGCCTGGGGGTCAATTGAGGAAAGCTGCTGCAAGTTATTCCTACTAATTTTTATTTGCTGCTTGATATGCCCAGACAGAGGCTCCCTACCTGTCATTTAATCCTCTCCATCCATTCCAAACTGAGGTTTCCTTTCCTCTGTGTGTTTTCAGTTACATTTTCCGATTGAGCTGTACTCGCCTGGGTCAGTGGGCRATTGGCTACGTCACTGCAGATGGGAACATTCTCCAGACAATCCCCCACAACAAACCTCTGTTCCAAGCACTCATTGATGGCTTCAGGGAAGGCTTGTAAGTAACTTTATAAAAATAAGGACAACAAAGCAGTTAAATGTTGAATAGTCCCATTGCTGTCAGTGGGATAACTCATTGCTGAACTATTTTGGCACTCAGGAGTTACTGACAGCTGTCCTTGCACTGGAGARCTGGGCAGTAGCAGATGATAAATGTGCAGCAGTGTTTCCCTTCTCATAAATCCCTTTTGTTTGTCAAGCCCTTCATTTGAACCAATACTTTTAAGAATAGCATGTTTGATTTTTGTCCAATCATAAAATTCTTCCAAAACTTCTTTTGAATTCAGAATACCTCGAATTCCCATCCTTTGCTCCTCACTTTTGTTCTTTCTTTCCTTCCCACCCCAAAAGAAATCCTATATATGTGTGTGTATATGTRTGTACAGGCACATACAGAGATTTTTTTTTCCCCAACTGTTTCCAGTTATTTATTTCCTGATGGTCGGAATCAGAATCCTGACTTGACTGGCTTGTGTGAGCCCACACCTCAGGACCACATTAAAGTTACACAGGTGAGTCAAATATTCCATCCCAGCAAAATCGTTGGCTTTYTCCCTAATTTCAGCCCTCCTTAACTGTTTATACAACTCTGTCATACTTGAGATTCCCAAGACTTATTTTAAGGCTACTGCATTTTACAGGAATTACAGAAATCTTTGCATGACAGGGATGGGCAGAGGACATTGCAAAGACAGATTTTAAGGGTTAATTTTCAGAACTAATCTTTTAATATTGACAAATATTGGTGCTTTTTTGCCTTTTAACAGTCTTGAAATGTGCTTTTCTTGGGATGCTTACATGAATATTCTGGATAATTTGAACTCTACTTTTTTCAGAGCTTGATAGATGCATCTAGCACATCAAATCATAGTGAAATCTTTGCAGATTTCTGTTCTCCTTGTGATTTTATKCTGCCTTTCCCTCAGGAACAATATGAGCTGTACTGCGAGATGGGCTCCACGTTCCAGCTGTGTAAAATCTGTGCTGAGAAYGACAAGGATGTGAAGATTGAGCCTTGTGGGCACCTGATGTGCACCTCCTGTCTCACAGCCTGGCAGGTGAGCCTTGGCCTCTTCCTCATCTCTCTCAGGGCAGCTTGCTCTTTTCCCAGTATATTCTCTCCTCAGAACAGTTCCCTGCAGGTATGGAGAGAAAACAGCAGAAACATTGAGCTCATAATGTCAGAAACTGTTTAGATATGGAACAGGCAAAAACTCTGAGAACAGGCTCAAAAGCTGATTTTCTACTTCAAGGAGAAAACATTCCATATTTGTAGCCCAGTTTGCCTTTGTCTTCCTCTCAGTTGAAAGCTACCTGCCAAAAAGTAGGTTAAAAGCTGATTGTTTATGAGCCAGGTGATAATTCCTGCACCCCAAAGGCTGCTGGAACAGATTTTTTTCTCTCCCTGCAGGAATCAGAAGGCCAAGGCTGCCCCTTCTGCCGCTGTGAGATCAAAGGCACAGAGCCCATCGTGGTGGATCCCTTTGACCCCAGAGGAGGAGGAGGATTGTCCAGGCAAGGGGCAGAAGGAACCCCCTCTCCYAATTAYGATGATGATGATGATGACAAAGCTGATGATTCCCTCTTCATGATGAAAGAACTCGCTGGTACCAAAGTAAGGTCACTGAAATGGCTGCAGAGCCTTTTCTCCATCTCCACCGTGTCTTTTATTTGTGCCTGTGAGGGCTGTCAGACCTTATAACAGAAAAGATCCTGCTCCCTGTGGAAAACAGGGATTTAGGTCCAGTTTTGTGAGCTCACTTCACACTGTCAGTTTGGGATCACAGTTTGAAGCCTTTGATCTTTTGTGTGTTGTCTTGCAAGAATCCTTAGAGAGGTGCAAAAGCTGGCCTGACCTGTTGGGATGGAAGATCTGGGTTTGGAGCACTCCTGTGTGTGTTAGATTTTGATTTCCTGGCCAGAATTCACCCAGATCAGCAAAAATTCATCATTTTTTCCCCAGTGATGGATRCAGCCAGGGAGGTACAGCCTTCCCACAGTGTTGATGGATAACAGAGTAGAGGGCAGGCTGTTCTGCTGAGGAGCTCCATTGGGTTGTCATCTTTTTATATGGGRGCTGATAAATTTGTGTCATAAAGGTGTGATAACTGAGCCATTGCTGCTGCTTCCCTCCAGGAGCTGTGTACACCACAGGCATTCCTTGTGGATCCCTGCATGGTTTTTTCATTTTATTTTCATTTTCCTTTTCAAAACCTCATTGCTGCTCGTGCAATTTTTTACTGCATAAGGAAGTTGGTTTGAATTGGGCTAATTTTTAATAGCTGAATCAACTAAAATAAGCTGCATTTCCTGATCAGAAAGAATCTTCACCTCTGGTTTACCTATGGTCTTTTATCTCTTTATCTTCCACACTGTAAAATAACATATTAAACAGTAAATACTGTTCCTGGAGCGTTTTATATTCATATTTTGGGGAAGCAAAGCAATTTGCTTGGTGTAACATCCTGTCAGGTTGGGTGCTCTGTTGGCTTTAGTGAATTCAAACAAAAAAGYGCTGGCCTTGCTTGTAAAAAGAGAAAATAAAGAGAAGAACAGGCACTGCTCTGATTTGTTAAGTGGAAAAACAGTTTTCCAGGGACAAAAATGGAGGGGTTGGTGCACAGTTTGCACCGTGGTGCACAGGGATCAGAGGCTTTGCAGCAGATCGTGCCCTCTGGTGTTGAAAAGCAGCTTTTTCCTGCTCACTGAGGCCGGTTTGTCACTCCAGCAGAGCTTGCCTTGTGTTCTGAGTGAGTGTTTGCAGTGCTGGGAGCTGGCTCCGTTCCTGCAGGACAGTTGTTACTCACAGCAATTCGTCACCCACACTGCAGGCAGAGAGCTGCAGAGCCTCTCTGGAGGGAAGGAGTTGTGCTGGGTTGAGCCATGTGCTGATTTTGCCCTTGTCCCTGTCTCAGGTGGAGCGTCCTCCGTCGCCGTTCTCGGTGGCTCCGCAGGCTGCCCTCCCTCCCGTGCCACCACGCCTGGACCTGCTGCAGCAGAGAGTGGCCAACCCCCCCGGGGCCTCCAGCCCTGGCACCACTTCCAAGGTCAGAGCCACTTCTTRCCCTTTCAGCTGTGATTTGAACAATCTGCTGACCCCTACCTGTTCTCCTTGACATCCCCAAGTACTTTCTTCCTTTTCAGTCCTGCCTCCCTTACAGTGACTGGCATCCTGAACTACCAGATTACTATTTCTGCCACCATAGTTTCTGATTTTCAGCCTCAATCCCTGCTGCCTGCATCCTTTGGAGGGGGATTATTTCCCTTTTATTTTGTTCTAGCTAGTACAGAAGGTGTCATRTTTCTCTCCCGACTTTTCTGCACGTATTTTTCCATCAAGCGTTTTTTTAGATAGAAAATGAAGGAAGGAATTCAATGTGTGTGACTGGGAAAATTTAACTGGTTTGCTGATTGATCAGCAGAAGGCAGTAGGGTGATCTTGGTGGCATTAAGTTAATGGTTCTTGAGATACAGCAGCAGTTYTTCATCTGGTTTGGAGGAAATAATGTAATTGTAAAAGTTCAGGCAGAAGAAAATACTAATTTCTGTGAAAACTCATTGCTGACTGAGGAATGTTAACTTGTACAAATGACCCACAATTGAATAATTGTTTTTAATAATGAGTAGGCTCTGTTTGGATTCTGTTGCTGCTGTAAGCTCATGTTTTCCTTCAAAAAGAAGAATCTGGGGTGTTCAGTGCCTGTCTGGAGTGCACGTAGCTCCTGTGTTATCTCCTCAAGCCCTTGGAGAAGGTGCGGAGATATCTCCGCATCCTKGGAGAGAATTCCTTGTAAAAACACCCCCAAAACCCTCCCTCCTGTTTATCTTTTACAGCTTTACTAAGCAATATTTCTCATTCCTGTGCTCCTCAGGCYGCACCTGGTGCTCTGCACAAGGACAAACCTCTGCCCATCCCACCCACACTCCGGGATCTGCCCCCRCCGCCACCCCCGGACCGGCCGCACTCCCTGGGCAGCGATGGGCGCCCGCAGAGACGGCCCCTGCCCTGCACTCCAGGCGATTGTCCTGCCAGGGACAAACCACCCCCGCTGCCCTCCAACCGTCAGGGRGATCTGTGGCCAGCCAGACCCATCCCCAAAGCCCCAGCCGTGGCTGTGAGCCCCGGGGATCCGTGGGCTGGCAGAGAACTCTCCAACCGGCACTCGCTTCCCTTCTCGCTGCCCTCCCAGGTGGAATCCAGGGCTGAGAGCCTCCGGCTTGGGAGCACGCTCAGCCTGGACAACCCCACGGTGAGTAGGTCTGGCTGGGCTGAAATTTATCTAGGAGAAAAGGCGCCCTTTTCTCACACTGAGGAGGGTGATCTTACATCAAGGGAAAGCTGGAAAGAACCAGGTGAATTCCATGAAGTGCTTCCATGCCTCTTGGGAGCAAGGTTGAAATCCCAGTTTCAGCAGCCACAATTGGCTGGTGGTTGTTCACCTTTCAGGGTTGAAAAGATGAGAATGTTTTCTGTTGTTCTCTGAAWAACTCTGATTTACTCTGCTCGATTTTCAGCCCTGAGAAACCTACACACATCAACTGTGAGGACAGGATAAAATCTGAGTTAAATTTGGGTCTGTTCACATGCAGGACACTGTTACCAGTGTGCACGTATTGTGCTCCAAAAGAAATTGCAGGCAATTTTGCTKTCCTTGATTCCATTTCCTTAATTTTTCCTTTTAATGCCTCCAGCTTTCTAAAATTGAAAGCAAGCACATTTTTTCACCAGATTTTCTAAGAAAATGACACTTGCACAGTTGTCATCCTGTCTCCAAATGTCYCTACTTGTCTGCATCCTTTTCCTCTTGGCTCCCATTTTGGCCTGTTTCAGCTGAATTTGCCAAGGCCTTTGGAATCTCAAAACATTTGAAGTTCTTCCTGCAGGAAAACCCCTGCTYGTGTCCTCACTGAGGGAAAGCTGTCAGAATTCCTCAATTTCTGAGGTGTCAGTAAATGCTTTAGAATAGATAAGGATGCTTCATTCCCACAGAGGCTGTTAAATGAGTGGCTTTGCAGCTACATGTGGTTTTTTTCTGATTCCTGGTTTGGAATTTTGTCTTCCAGAGCTCCAACAGCGGTCCAACAGCAACCTCAGAGTGTGAACACCCCAAAATCAAACCCTCCTCRTCTGCCAATGCCATCTACTCCTTAGCTGCCAGGTCTGTTGGGTTCTTTGTAACTTCAGAGTGGGAATTGCAGTGTGCTGGTGCCAGGGACAGAACTGACACAACTCTGTCAGCCTTTGTTTTAAATTTTGATTTAAACCCCACAATATGGAAAAAGCAGCTGAAATCAGCATCCCAAAGAGCTGTAAGGAGTATGGGGGTTCCTCTGGGTTGTGGCTGTAGGAACCAGTCTCCAATTTCCATCAGCTCTTTCCTGAATTCACTTTTAGAGTGGGGCTTTATGTGATGTAAATGGCCACGATATTGTCACTTCCTTTTGGTGCCAATGTGACCTTGYGGGCTGCTTCCTGCAAACCAAATTATTTCTGGAGACAGAGCCGCTGTGAGGTGACTGTGGATTTTAAAGGGCACCTTGATATTAATTAGATTTGGTGTGAATGTTTCATATCTCGTTTCTCCTGCCTCCAGACCACTGCCTGTACCAAAACTGCCTCCTGGGGAGCAGTCTGAGAGTGATGAGGACACGGAATACATGTCACCATCCTCTCTGCCTGTGGTGCCTCCAGGTCCTGCTGTGCAAAAACCAGAGCTCAAAATGCCTTTGGAAATGACTCAGAGTTTACGGTGAGATCCTGGRTGGTTTTTTTTGCACTTCCTCCTCCCGGCTCTGGGGCAGCACATTTGGGACATCAGGGTGGGAATTTTGCTTGCTCAGATTTCTGAATTCCCCCGGTGATRTTCACCAGATCTTGACTAAAATAGCAATAAAGGAAATGTGACCACTGCTCTTGTGCAGAGTCCTTGTACAATATTAAAGGACTCAGATATCCCCTTCCTTCCCTCTCTCTCTGCCARGAACCTTTTAAGAGCAGAAACAGAAATTCAAAACTCTTATTAAACTGCAATTTTGGTGGTATCATTTTTGGTGGTTTAACTCTTTTAAGCTGAGATGCTGTACTGCAATAAACATTAACAGAGCATTTTCTGGAACAGATATTTCACAGAACAGTGGGGATTTCACTTTGAAACGAGAATCTGTCCACAACCTCTGTCACAGAGTCAGGGTGGAGGTGGTGGCCACTGTCACCTGTGTGAAAGGAATTTTGTTTTCTCCCTCAGAGTTTTGGACTGTGACCAGCAGSCCGAGGGCTCCATGTATGAAGCAATGTACAACATCCACTCCCAAGTAGCATCCTCTGCTTTCGAGGCTGTCAGCACTTCTGGTGAGTGGGTGTGCTGAAAAACAACTCAGGAACTGAGGTACAATGAATTGCTCCCAGTGGAGCAGCATTTTAGGCTGAATTAAATGGATGACATTTATTTTTGTTGTTAAAATAGCTGGGGTGCATGTGGAAATATGAGTCTGTGCAAAATTTTTAACCAAATTTTCCCTTCTGGAAAGTGCTGCCATTAAATGTGAACTTTTAGCAGCAAAACTTTAGTTCTGTGTCCTGTCAGTGTTTGGAAAAAGGGGGAACAGAGAGATAGCTCAGTCCTAGAGCTCAGGATGTGCCTCCTGTTGCAGATGAGGGGAACCTGGCAGCAGCCACTGCCAGCAAYGGCCCCGAGGAGTCAGAGAATGAAGAGGATGGTTACGATGTCCCCAAGCCACCACTCCCCATTGCCATTGCTCGTCGCACACTGTCTGATATCTCCAATGCCACTCCTGCCTTCAGCCGAATGTCCTTGGAAAACGACCCTGTCACAGGTCAGAGGGCACTTGTGTCTCTTCTTGCTGCTGGGGCTGGCTCTGTGGGTTTGAAACTTGTGTCACTCACTCGAGATGTTGAATGGGAGCTGTAAAATCAGGTTTGGCAGGAAGAATCACACTGATTCTTAGATATTTTGTTTGCTTTTTATTTTAGCTTTTTTTTTTAATTTATAGCTTGAAATGCACTGCCTTGGTCATTTAATCCCTGAGCTTGCAAATCACACTGAAATCACAATTAGGAATAACTTTGCTCAGTTTAAAGAATATTCCTTAAAACACTATTTCCTACAGGGCATGGAATATCTTTTGTATCAGGATGTACCAGGCATGAGACAGGATTTGGATTTGGGGTTARAGCAGCCTGGGATMGTGGAAGGTGGCAGAGATGAGCTTTGAGGTCCTTTCCAASCCCAGCCATTCAGGGATGGTGTCCCTGTTGCAAGGGGAAGCTCCTGGCACAGTTTGTGGCTCTGTCTGGCTGCAGTTGGTGCCTGCAGATGGCACAAGAGTTCTGCCTGATGCTCTCAGCTCCTCTGAGCAGGGACCGGTGGCTCAGCAAGGTCAGCTTTTTGTCCCTGGGGAAYAGAGGACATCGTGTCCTTCTGGCTTCAAGGCACATTCTCTGAGGGAAAAACGAAAGCYTGGTGTCTCCAAGAGCCTTTCTGAATAATGATTGACTTATTCCCTGCTCAGCAGCTCTTAAGGGAGCTCTGAAACTCTTCCTGCTGTGGGTTTTCGTTCTGAATGTGCTGGTGGTTTGCCAAGGAGGAGGAATGAGTTTCTCATTCCTTCTGGAGGCAGAACCTCCTGTACCCAGAACCCTTTCCCCAGTGAGTCTTTGGTTCTCCTGCTTCACCATTCCACTTCCCTGACCTTCTTTAGCATAGGGAAGAGTTTCCTAGTGCAGAAAAGTCCATTATTTTTGCCCCACCTCCCTGCTCCCTTTTTCACTTTTAAAATCTGTCCCAGCGTCTGCAGAATTTGGCTGAAAGGGATAAAAAAGAACAGAGCAAGTCACATCCCCCTCCCAGACGAAGTACTGAGCTTAATCATTGACACTTTGTTTCTACAGCTCTGAAATAACACTGCTGCTGTCCTGCTTTAGCAGCAGGGAAATGGAAAATGTGGAAAATGCTGATGGTTACTGCTGTGGGAAGCAGGCACTGGTGCAGCAAGCCTGACTGGCGTGGGATACATCTTGGCAGATTTTTTCTCCTGGGAGTTGGACCCTGCAGTTGGGTTTATTAATGATTTACCAAAATAACTGTCTTAGTAATTATCCTTTCAGACTGACCCATGGTCTCTGAAACTCGATCCAGCTCAAGCTGAAACAGCTGTTTCAAAAGGCAGCTTGGGGCAGAGAAGGGGGTAGACCTTTTTCTCACACGTACAAAAAGCTTTTTATGTGTGAGAAACTTCTWTTCTGAAGATGAGGGAGCTGAACTGAGCTGTGGTTGGTGAGGAAGCTTCAGGGAATCTGCTTCCTGAAGAGCCTTCTCTGTCTTGGGGCTTTTGGTGCAAGTTTTTCACAAAGGCCCCATAATGCTGCTTCTCTGAGCAGGCTGCAGTGCTCGCTCTTAAAAAGGGATTGTTTGGACATGATTTGTCTGTTGTACTCCATTCTGCTGCCAGAAAACTCTGCAGAGTGCCCCGAGGACTTTTTCCAGGAGACAAATCAATCTTTCTTTAAGGTGATGTCAAATATTCATGCAGAGAAGTTTCCCGTGATTGGCAAAAAACCCTTTCTGCAATGATGCAGGAGGTGAAAACTCAGAAATGATCAGATGCTGGATGAGCACATCAAGCAGCGTGGTACTTCCTTGRAGAGTTTGGTGACTTGTTTGGTTTATTGGCTGTTCTTTTTTCTTCCCAGCAGTGCATGATGTGGCTGCAGGGCAGTGTCACAGCAGAATGACTCAGGGAAAAGCAGAACAGGCTGAGCTTTATTGATCTGCCATTAGGAGGGAGAGCTTCAGCAGWGGAAGGGGAGAACATAATTCAGTTGCTGACCATTCAGAGAGCATAATTCAGTTGYTGGAGCATTTGTGGTGGCTGAGTTGGGACTGATGGATTTGGGTTTGTGCACACAGAGAGATGAGGGAGCATCTYTGGATGTGAAACTGGGAGGGTCTGTCTGGTTCTGGAAAGAAATGGGATGTCTGGTAAAGAACTGAATATTCTCTGTGTCATTTTTTCTTATTCTGAGGCTGATAGCTGAGCTCTGCTTACACACGTGGTATCTATGTTGTTTTTTTATATGGTTTTAGCTTAATAAATGAGCCTGATGAGACCTGCTAATTAAAAAAAATCTCCACAGCTGTTTTTGCACACTGGAGGAGAAGCTGAGCCGGTTGGGAGGGAGGATAAAAGAGCTGGAGAAAGYGGCAGAGCTCAGTGACAGCTTTTTGAAGTGCCATTTATCTCCCTGATGTCATCTCAGCTTTGTTCCAAGCAAAATTTCCACATCTTTTTGCTGAAGTGGTGCACTTGTTTCTCCTTCCAGGCTTTTCGGACGGCTCCCAAGTCCCCGAACGGCCGCCAAAGCCGCTGCCCCGGCGGATAAATTCCGAGCGGAAAGCCGGGAGCTGCCAAACAGGAGGAGCCAGCAGCGGGGCCAGCTCCTCCCTGCACCTCTCCAGCGAGATCGAGAACCTCATGAGCCAAGGCTACTCATATCAGGACATTCAGAAAGCTCTGGTCATTGCACATAACAATATTGAGATGGCCAAGAATATTCTRCGGGAGTTTGTGTCCATCTCGTCCCCGGCGCACGTGGCCACATAGCACACGGGCACCTCCACACCTGAGCTGCTGTGGACCAACTGCCTGGGCAGCTGCTGCCCAGCTGTGCACCAAAGGGGAAGGGGGTTCCTTTAGAGACTTCGTGCTGAGGTCAGTCCTGCCTCTTTAAGAGAATCAGTTATCAGGTTTTCGTGGTTCCAGATTTCAAAGCAGTGGGATGAAACGGAGCGGTGTTTTATACAGTGTGTGTCTTGGAGTCCTTTACCCCTACCTCTTGTCTGAGAGAACAGATTTCTTTCCAGGGTGTTGGTAGAGAAAGGTGTCGTGACAAGGGATCCCCGAGCCGATGCCCTGGAGGCTGGGGGGAGTTGTTTTGTGCTGTGAATTTTAAGTGGATGCTCAAAGAAGCAAAGTCTCGAGGTCGGTGTGGTGTGTCCTGTGGTTCATGGTACTAGGTTTGGATCTGTTCGCTGCTGTGTGTCGGCTCAGGCTTTTTAGAGCAGCTGGGAGGTCACTTTCTGCTGGAAATTCATAGGAGACCTTGGAAGAATCRTTTGATTGCTTCCTGTTGGCCGTGGGGTGCCCCTCTTGCCTGTAATAATAGCAGTTATTGCTTCTGATTCCRGTCCTCCCTCGCTGCCTGGAGATGGCAGGATGAGCTTCTGTCAGGGATTTGGATCCTGGCAGTGCTGTGAGTTGGATTTCTCTCGTGTGTTTGTGCTCTGGCACTGGCAGCACCAGATTCCAGCAGCTGGAGGAGCTCGGTGTGGTTCTGAGGGGTGGAAGAGGAGGGACAGAATTTGAGCAAGAGCAAAGAACTGGGGCTGCTGCTTCTCCTCTTTTTGCCTTGAGCATTTCGTGCTTCAGTGCTCAAACTTGATTGTGGCCCTGCTGGGCTGGAGGRGCCCAGTGTCACTGGACACTCCCATTGCTCTTCCCTAGGAATGTTGCACCTGGTAAATAGGATGTTTAATTTATCTTCGTTGCATGGTGGCTGTTGCAGACTAGTGGCCTTCACACCCATTCCATCACCTCCTCCAGAGAGCTTTTGCAGGAGCCATCGTCRTGCCAGGGTGTTTTGTGGAATTGGTAGATGCAGCTGATGTGTTTGTTGGTATCTCACCTGCTTTGCAGTCAAAGAAGTGCAGCAGTTCTCTGCATGGCTGTCAAAACAACATGGGGGCTCTCCTTTCCATTTCCATTTCTCTGAGGTATTGCCAGGTCTGCCGTTAAAACAGACCTGGGGGGAAAATTCTGTATTTGTGAAATGATCACGTGGCTTTAAAGGTCAGAACTCAGCTGTCACATTGGAAAAACCAGACTTGCCTGCTCAGCTACTTAACTGTGTTARTATTGGAGGAGTGGATGGTTCCTTTGGAGAGGCACAGACAGATCACAGCCTGACAGCCTGAGAGGCTCTTGGCCTTTGGAGCATGTCCAGCATTATTTGCACCTCCCTGAGGTCAGCAGAGGTCACCAGGCCAAGGGCTGCAGTTTGGAATTTTGCTGGAGTGGTTGGGTGCAGTTTGGCCTTTTGAGGAATCCAGAGGCTGGGCCAGATGGCTGCAGTTGGCAGAGAGGCCTTCACAAGTGTTAGCAGAGCATAAAGTGTTTTTTTTTTAATTTAAGTAGAGGTTTCTCTCTAGACCTTCAGCTTTATGAATTGCTGCAGTGGCTTCCAGGCAGGCTGAACTGTCTCTCTTTACTCCCCTCCTTTCTGTAGTGAAGAAAACACTCAGAAAGCCTGAGGAGATCTCCTGCCACRCTCAGAGGCCACCACCCTTTGCTGTTTTGGGGTCAGGGCTGGCACTGGCCAGGGCTGGCAGTGGCCAGGGTGCTCTGCAGGGTGCAGGGCTCACAGGGCTGGCAGTGGCCAGGGTGCTCTGCAGGGTGCAGGGCTCAGGCACAGCCCCCAGGAGCCCTGGGCAAGGTGGGTTCAGTGTCTGGGGAAGAAGAAGGGGAAGAAGAGCTGCTGTGCCAGCCCTGCTCCCTGTGGGATGTGCTGCCATGGCTCTGGGAGCTCTGGAGCAGCCAGGCCATGCTGCTGCTGCTGTTCTGTCACACTGCTGAGCCTGAGCAGTTCCTTGTCCTGCAGATCCAGCTGGAAACCCTGTTGGGAGGGTTTTGTTTCCCTCTTTCTCACACTCCCACGGGCTCTGTGTGGCTCTGGAGCCCCTCGGTGTGTTCAGGTGCCATGTGACTGTCACCAGGGCTGAGCAGAGCTGAGTCCAGCCAGCTCCAAAGCCTTAACTCTTGTCCTGCCCAGTGTGTGTGGCCTGCCCAGTGATGCCCTGTCCCCTCCAAGCCCCTCGTGGCAGGCTGGCTGTCATTTCAATGAAATCCTGCCTGGCAGAGCTGTCCCAGGCCTGTCTTTGGGGTTTATGTGCCAAGAGACGTTCCTGTGGGTGTTGTTCYGGGTATTAGAGATTAGACAGAGCAATCTTTGTGGCATGTATCGCTGATTTCTCTGCATGTGTCCTTTCTGTGCACTTGTTTATGTCTCAAACTGATTTAAGAAACTTAAGTCTTGCCTTTTCTTCCTTAGACACGTTAAGAATTTGCTGATTCCACTGAGTGCAGCAGAGTCCTGGCCATGTYTTGTGGTCAGGCTCTGCCAGGTCAATCCAGGCACCGCACCGTGGATTTTTCTTGTTCTTTCTAAGCCCAAGATTGATTGCTCTTCTTTCCCTTCACCTCCTCCTTCTTTATTCTTAAGAAAATGAACTTTCTGATGCTACTCTAAAAAGGAAAAAAACAACCCAAATGTCTAGTGCCTTTCTTTAGGGAATTCTGCTTGGCCAGGCTGGATCYGAGAATCCGCCCCTGTGGGAAAATGAACGGAGCTGGACAAGCAGCAGARATGCCTTTGAGCACAAAACTGCTTTGGCAAGGGGTGAAAAGGAGGAGCAGGAGAGATGGGCAATTGTCACTTGGACTCTGACACTGTGTTCTGTAGCATTTCAGCTGTGGAGGTGCYGTGTCTGCACTGGTKCTGTGCTGAGCTCGGGGTKRAGTCAGGATTGKAGCACGGGYTTGCTTGGGRTCWAAAGTGCTGGATTTCCCCAAAAGAGCAGGAAACACTCCCAAAAAAAAAGAGCAGGAGCTGTGGGGAGCGGGAGGTGCCCTCCTGAGCAGGAATCCCCAATCTTTCCCTGCTTTGTGCATGTCCCTCAGGCCAGGCAGGCTCTGACCCCGCATGTGGTGACATTACTGTAGCTAATCCTGAGGCAGGCTCATTGCTGTCTGTGTGGTTTTGGTTTTTTTGGGTTTTTTTTTTCCAGTTGAGCAAGAAAAAATGCAACTCCCAGGTTACCTTCTCAAAGGTGCCACTTTAAAAATTAGCGGGGAATAAGGACATTTATTTTTAAAGTTCCTCCTAGAAATCTTCTGTTTGAAATTCCCGGCGGAGGAGGAACTGCTGTTACTGTTGTTCTTTCTCACRGATGACAAATACCAATTTGTAAAATATCAGTGTTAAAAAAAAAAAATGTTGAGATTTTCACAAAATATTTTAAAAAAAGAAAGTATAATAGTGTCATTAATATAAAATTATAATAGCAGTATTTAATCCTTTCAGATCTGTAAAGAATAAGGAAAAACAGAAGGTAAATATTCTTACAGAGAGTAGCTGAGCTTTAAGGTTCACTTGGTTTAAAGTCCTCATTTTGTTTGCGATGCATTGTTAATGTTTAGAGGTTATACTAATGTTATTTATTAATTGTTTCCATCCTTGTATGCTGCCCACTAAGAGCTTCTTTGTTTGGGATTTCATTCACCTGTGTCAGTAAGAAAGAAAACAAAACAAAGTTTTATTTTTAAATAAAATTTCCTTTGTTGTAGCATATGGTTTGTGTGTGGTGTGGTTCTTCTGTGATTGCTGGAAAAAAATATTTTAGGATTTAAATTTTTTTTGCTGACTGACTTGGGAGGTATTTTGTAATTATTACCACAATTACCTGGTAAATCCAAGTTTATATTGTGAGTACTGACAAGGGAAGATTTATACAAAGTTTATAATAATTAAACATATTCTGAAGCAAGAAATAAAGGCTCTAATCCATCAGGACTGAGAAAGACAGGAAGTCACCACCCAGGACGAGAATCCAAAGGAATTATTCTGGAGACCTTTATAGTTATTGCATAGCAATTCTAGAAATAAATAAATAAATAAAAATATATAAATAATCACACAGTTCTAGAATTACACATGTATATATACACACATATATATCACAATTCTAGAATAGAATTATTTGAATATATTCTGTATTGATATGTAATAGGAATATGTTATTAATAGGCATGAAATAATTATATTTGAATATATGAATATATTGACTATCCATGGGTATATATTCATATATATCAATATGTGGATATTTTGCATATAAAGTAGATTTCATAAATCCAGGCTGTGCCACATTCCCAACATTGCAGAGCCTGGAAGGGCCCAGAAGTGGAACAGACTCAAACAGGGACAGGCCCTGCTGACCCCCAGGACATTTGGGGGCCAAGGGACACCACGGGGGGACAGAGGGGGACATTGGGGTCACAGGGGTCAGGGGAACCCACAAACGAGTCAGGGAGGGGAAATGGGGACTTGGGGATCAACTGAAGTTGAATAAAACCCCTCAAAGAAGCCACTGTGGGGTCAAATGAGATCATTGAGGTCATTTGAGACCCTGATTTGGGGTCACTTGAGGTCATAGGGGTTATTTGAGGTCATTTGAGACCCCAATTGGGGTTATTTGAGGTCATAGGGGTTATTTGAGGTCACAGGGGTTACTTGAGGTCATTTGAGTTTCAGAACGAATTTATTTGGGGTTACTTTAGGTCATTTGAGACCCTGATTTGGGGTTACTTAAGGTCATTTGGGGTCACTTGAGGTCATTTGAGACCCTGATCGGGGTTACTTGAGGTCACAGGGGTTATTTGAGGTCACAGGGGTTACTTGAGGTCATTGCCCTCTGTCCTGTCAGGGTAGTGACAGGGCCTGCTTTGAGCTTTTTTTATTTATTTTTATTTATTTTTTTAACTTATTTTTAATTCATAGTATTCATTTATTGGTGTTTATTATCATTTCCTGTACGCACCAGCATCTGTAATATTGGTTTTAACTATTAACACAATTACCAACAAATTCTGTTTTTGGGATCCATTAAATTCTCTTGACAACATTATCTTCTAGGGTCCTGTAGTATAATCACCTATTACAACCTAAAACCATGATTATTAATTTGAATAAACAGATTTATTAGTATTGGTAGTAATTAGCTGCATTATTAGCAGCCACAGGGATATAAATGGGATTATGGAGGGGTAGAAATGGGATTTTGGAGGGGTAGAAATGGGATTATGGAGGGGTAGAAATGAGATTATGGAGGGGTAGAAATGGGATTATGGAGGGGTAGAAATGGGATTATGGAAAGCCCTTCCCACCCTTCTGCCCCTGGGAACAAAACTCCACCACTCAGCTTTGAATCCGTACTTTATTTTCACATATATAAAAAAAAAAAACCAAAAACCTCGCAAGTATCGGACAAAAAGAAAAAAAAAACGACAACAAAACTCCTGGAAATGTACACACAATCCAACAAAAATATATATAAACCAAAGCTTTTGCTCGGACACCACGTGTAGCAGGCAGGGACGGTTCCCCTCTGGTTAGGGCTGCGCTGGGGACAGCGCTGGGACACCCAGGGGACRGAGATTTGTGGCCAGCAGAGCTCAGAGGACGCAATTTCGAGGCAGAAGGGGCTGGGACAGAAGCTCAAGGTGGGTTCTTGCCCGTCTCCCCTGCCCAGAGTGGGGCCACCGAAGCACAGAGAGGGGTTTGACCTGGGGCTGGCAATGGTTGAGCACAAAAAAAAACCCTGAGACGTCACTGACTGGCTCTGTCTAATGTCAACTGGAAATTGGGGGGAACTCTGGGACCTGCTGCTGCAGCACCCCAAAAATAAACCCAATTCAGAGRGGAGAGGGGAGCCCTGCCCCTCAGCTCAGCACAGCTCCAAACCGGACATCCAAAAGCTTTTCTGGAGATTGCTGCCCCTTCCTGGCTCTGCCAGCTCCTCTCCTCCCACCACTGRGCTAAACTGACACAGGAACAGCTCAAAGGGAAAGCAAAGCATTAAAAACCCTCTCAGAAGCTGCAAACACCCTCTCTAACTCACACCCTTTCCACTCTTCTTCAACCTGCACACCACTGCAGCCAARGTGCCTGGCACATCCCAAAAAACATCCCAAAATCTCACCAGCCCCTCTGAGCAAGTTCAGGGTAAAAAAAAACGCATCAAAACCTTCCCACGCCGTGTACAGAACAGATTACCTGAAAGAGCCTCAAATCCTTCCACCAAGTAGGGATTAATGGGGTAGTTCTTCCTAATATTGCTGTGGCTTCTCTGGAGTAGTAAAGCGAGTCCAGCTTTGCTAAGGCAACACCTGCGAGCCCTGGGCTGAGGTGRCGGCCAGGTGAGGCAGGGAGGTGGCCCCCAAATGCCAGTGGTCACTGGCCGTGCCCCCCAGGGGCTGCAGCAGGGGTGGGAGAAGGCAATCCAAGAGCAGGAAAGGTTGGAAGGAAGAAAGCACTTAGGAGATTCGCTCTCTAGTTTCTCAGATCGATGTATTTCTCGCTCTTCGGTTGCGCCCAAACAGAGGAAGGGAGGAGGGAAAAGACACGGTTAGGGATGAACACAAAATGAATGCTCGGCTGCAGGTGGGGTAGGGGACAGATGGGGCACCCCAGGGTGGCTGAACACCCACCCTGTGGCAAATAAAACCACAGTGGGCTCAGGAGCTGCTCCTGTGGCCAGCGTGACAAGCCCTGCCTAACAATGGTGGCCCAGCAGTGACACCGTGAAAAGCTGCTCCATCCCAGGTGAGAGGAAAGCACTTATCCCAAGAACTCTGCTTCAGAGAACCCACCCTGCAGCCTCCGCTCTGACCCCTGAATAGAGATTTTTATGTATTTCCTGCTCCCCRAGGGGAGCGTGGCTCTGCTCCACGGAAGGCGGAGAGCCGAGCAGCGAAGGCAGCGCGCACCGCGCTCCCGGCGGCTCCGTCTGTCCCCTCCCTCCTCTGTCCCCTCCCACGGCCCCCGAGCGCTGCCGATGGATGATGGAGGCCCGTGCAGGGTGGGCGGTGTGAGAAGGGGAGCAAAGCGAAGCATTACCTGCACGCAGCCCCGTCCCCGCCGAGCCGCGCTCCAGCCCCGCCTAGCAAGGCGCGCCCGGCGCTCCGTCCTACCTGCTCGGCTGCGGCTCTCTTCTCGCCGTTGGCGCCCTGCAGGAGCCCCGCCTCTTCGGAAAGTTTATCTGACTTAACTTCAACTACAATCTTGTCTTTACGGGCCTCTGGCTTTGTGCTACGGGAGGGAGGTGACAATTTTTGAGACAGCCGGGAGGACGCGTGGCTCCATCTCAGGGGGATGCTCTGCAGTGGGGCCGGGGCTCAGAGGAGCGGGGTCAGAGAGACTCCAGCTCACAGAGATTTTTGGGCTGCCCAGGGAGGGGCCCTTGGCTGCTCTACCGCTCTGCTGTCTCCTCCCTGCACGGCAGTGCCCTGTGGGAAGCTGGAAAAGCCGCCGAGCCCCCGGCGCGGTGCCCCCGAGGCCGCGCTCCCGCCCCGCTCTGCCAGGGTGCGGTGGGGTGGGATGGGATGGGAATGGATGGGATGCATGAGTGATGGCAAGCACCCCCAGCCCCACGGGCCCCCGCGGGGGCAGCTGCCACTGCTTACATGTCCTGTTTCCTGGCACGGCCACACGGGATCTTGCCTTTCTTGTGCAGGAARTAGATAACGGCGCCCAGCACGGCCACCACGAGGATGGCCACAATGATGGCCACGATGATCACCCCTTGGCTCTCTGCTGTTGACTTTTGATCTAAACACGATGGGAGAAGAAGTAATTAATGCCTGTSCCACTGTGATCCCCTCCAGCTTCCCCTGTGYRCAAGGRAAGGAYCCCTTCTCCCAAAAACAGCTCCAGYGCTTGCCCAGCTCCCTGCAGGATGCATATTTCAGCACAAAAACGCTCCGTTGGGGCAGTTTCTGCAGGAAATTCTGCTCCAGGCTGCCATGTGCCATAGGAGGGTGGATAACAGGAATTCCTGCAAGGCACCAGGCCATCCCTCTGCTTTGGGCTACAAGAAGCTGCCCTAGGTGGGGCAGCAGGCTGGGGACAAGCAGGCAGCATTGCCACCGCTGGGGACAAAGCCTCTGCCTCCCTCCCGGCTTGGCAGGGACAGGAGCAGCCAGAGAAGCCGTGCAAAGCCAGCAGCCAAGCTCCCTCCCCAGGCTAGAGGTGACACCACCAGACTCACCCTTCTTGATGGAACCCTCTGGAAGAGCGGGAGGGGAGAGAAAGACACTGAGTTAAGCCACTGCAGGGCAGCAGGGCCGGGGGGGACTGACACTTGTGGGGGTTCCCGGGGCAGGGGACAGTGGTGACACTCACCCAGCAGTTGGATGTGCTTCTCGCTGACCCCCAGGTGGTTGGACACACGGCACCTTGCTCCTGCCTGCAGCAGGGCATGGCTCACCCGCACCGTCAGGTTGCTGGTGATGTGCTGCTTGTCCCGGTACTCACGAGCCTGGGGAGGGCAGGCAGGGCAGGATTCAGAGCCTGGGCAGCCCCTCAGAGGTGCCAGCCCGGCCCTTCCCAGCTCTCACCGTGCCGTTGATGCTCCACTGGACYGTGGGCTGGGGGTAGGCGACGGCCTTGCAGGTCAGGTTGACCACCTCGTCCGGCCGCACGTACAGCGGGGAGCTGATGGCCACGATCCGCGGCTTCCCTGGGGACAGGGGACATCAGCACCTCCCCGGGGAGCAGGGGCCATGCTGGGGTCACTCTGCACCTACACACACCTCCCCAGGACCACGGGCCATGCTGGGGTCACTCTGCACCTACAAACACCTCCCTGGGGACCACGGGCCATGCTGGGGTCACTCTGCACCCACACAAACCTCCCGGGGGATCAGGGGCCATGCTGGGGTCACTCTGCACCCACAAACACCTCCCCGGGGA